>NW_026571070.1:3943641-3995403 GCF_026225935.1 Boleophthalmus pectinirostris
AGTAAAAGATTAAACCTTACTGTTTAAGAAAAAAAGAAAATAAATAAATAAACATGTGCTGTACAATTTGTATAAAAGAATAAAAGATGTGTACAAAGAACAGAGAGAGATGCGCGCAAGAAAGATTTGGGAGCGCGATATGGGCAGAAGAGATGTGAATAGATTCAGGGATGATTTGTGGGCCCCACAAGTCATTCATGAAATTGCATTTAAGAAGAGGGCCGGATGGTGTGAGACCAGAGACGTGGGAGAGATACGGGCAAAGAGGAGTGGAAGAGAAGAGAGCAAGGAGGGTGTGAGAAGGAGGGACTAGTACGGAAAGGAGATAAGAGGAGAAGAGAAAAAAAGAGGTGGGGGGGAAGAAGATGTGATAGAAGTTAATTTTGTGTTGATAATAGGGATTGGCTGGTTCTGGAGCCAGAAATTGACGCGTAGTATATAAAGGCAATGAAGAAGAGAAGAACAGAGAGGGCTGATGAGAGATGGAGGGAGGCAAGAGGAGTTAAACCATTTACGGAATAAGAAAGGTTTTGTGAGGAGGGTGTAGGGATGGATAAAGCGAGAGGGAATCATTAAAATTCGGAGGTGATTAGGGCAGTGCGATGGGAGAGAAAATAGAGAAGAATTGAGGGAGGATGAAGGGAGAAGAGGGAAAGGAGATGAGAAGAGAGAGAGGTGGGAGGAGAAGAAGAAGAGGGGGGAGGATGTGGAGAGAGGGAGGAGAGGACAAACTAAGTGAGGCGAAGGGGAATTGGATGATGGAGAGAAGGAGTATAATGTGGCGTATGCGAGGGAGGGCAGTTGGATAGCGAGAGAATTGACATGGTGTATGAGAGGGGTCCACGGCGATGGCGTAGTAAGTTGCATGGAGTGTGTGGGACGAGAGCGAGGGCATGATGGGACTGAGAGGAAGGGAAGATGCGGTTGAAGAAGGGGGGTGAAGGGGAGTTATGGGTGGAGGGATCGGAGATGAGATGTGTGAATAGGGAGGACGGTGAGGGATGCGAGCAAGTGAGAGAGATTTGGAGGGATTGAACACAGAAGAGTGAGGCTGGATGAGCACGAGGAAGAGAGAAAAGTGGAAGGGGTGTGGTTTAATGAAGGGAGAGGTAGGAGAAGACGAGGATGGACAGAACGAGGAGGAGGGGATAGGAGGGTACGGAAAGATGTCCGCGAACGAATGAGAGAGGAGAGGCATGGAGAGAGGCGATAGGGTAGTGGAGAGACGGGAGGGAAGTCTGTGGAGAGAGGACGCGAAAGAGAGGGAGGGATGGGTGAGAGAGAGGGAGGGAGGGAGGATGAAGAGAGAGATGGAGGGAGGGAGGGAGGGAGGGAGAGAGAAAGGGAGGGAGGAAAGGTGGAATGGAAGGGAAGGGAGGGACTGAGAAGAAGTAGGTAGTGAATAAGGCTGAGGGGGAAGGATCGAGTAAGGGAGAGAGGGAGGATGGTCGGAGAAGAACGAATGGATTGTGTGAGGGATGGAGAGAGAGGAAGGGATGGAGAGAGAGGGCAATGGGAAGGGAGGCGGAAATATGGTAAGAGAAAGAAGGGATGGGAACGATAGAGGAGAAAGGGGAGGGGAGGAGGGAGGGCGCATGGAGGGATCAGAGAGGAATCGGCATGAGAGAGAGGATGAGCGAAGGAGGATTGGCGTAAGGGAGGTAGGTGGTGAGAGAGGCTAGGCGCGACTGGAAGAGAAGAGAGCGATGGGTGGGAGGGGAGAGATGAAGGTATCCATGAGGACGGGTCTATGGAGAGGGGGAGGGGATGGATAGGAGAGGTGAGAGGGTAGGGACTGGCAGAGAATTCACCCAGAGGAGTACCTGATTGGTCAGGAGATTGGGAAAGAGGGATGGAAGGGGGAGGAATGGCGTGAGAGGCATAGATGCCGGGTATTGAATAGGATAGTGAAGGGGGAGTAAAGAAAAGGCAACGGACTCAGTGAAGAGCAAAGAGAAAGAGGGACAGGGGACAAGGAGAGGGTGCTCCCGAGATGGGAGCTGAACTTGAAAGAGGGATATGTTAGGAAGAGAGACGGAGGTGGAACTCTGCGTGTATAAGTGTCATGACAGGTACTGAAGGAGACAGTCTTGAAGGGGTAAGTGTAGAGTGGAATGGGAGAAAGACTCCATGAAGGATGGTAGAATGAGTATGCACTGCATTGAAGAATACGAAGGAAAAGGTTATTGTGAGTGCGAGTTACTATGGAGACTCAAAGTCTAGACATCAGAGACTAGAGAGAGAGGGGAGGGAGAGACAAGAATTACAAACATTCGTGTATCCAGCACCTTAAAAGCTGAGCACGAGATATAAAGAAGAGAATGATGAAAGGAAATCAAGAAAACAAATGAATTAAAAAATCATTAATCACAATTCAAATTTAAAATTTGCGCAAAAATAGACGGGAGAATAAGGTGTGAAACGGACTGATGTGATAGAACGAATATAGTAACGAAGGACGTAGACGAAGTCGTAAGTAAGACGCGAGAATATAGCATTGTGTAGAGGACAGTGATAGAAGACACACACTGACAAACGGTGACCGCTAGTAGATTCAACAAGAGAGAGAAAGTGGAGAGGGAGGTGTAGAGCAGAAAGAGAGAGAGAGAAGAGAGAGAACAGAGTGTGAAAAAGAGAGAGAGACATAGAAAAGTGGAGCCAGCACAGAGAGAAGTGCGTGAGGACATGAGAGGTGGAGCGGTGTGCGGAGGAGAGGAGGATCGCCCGAGGTGAGGTGCATTCTGGGTAAAAGAGAATCATGCACCTGTCACTCACGCTTTACAAAAAAATACTTCAAAAATATACTGCAAAAATACTACGATCCAGCGCAGAAAATGTGGAGGTTTGGGTTCAGAGAGTAAAACGAGCTTTACGGACTCGACTGAAGACTGGACCGGCTGTGATTAGCGATCGGCGCAGTCGTTAAGAAAACATAATCAACAATTACAACCGTACCTCAGTTTATTTCATTTCCCCGCTGACACACAACTCCGAAGCGCACTGGAGTCATGTGACCACTGCACACACCAGCCAAAAAACGTGTAATGAAGAAGAAAAAAACATAATAAGTCGCACTTTTTGGGGGAAAATTATTTTATAAAATCAGAGACCAGGAACACGACATTTCATCTTAAAAGTCAAATTGTAGTAAAAACAAACGAAGATTGAACAACAGACTGTTAACGTCACATATGAACAGTTCTTCAGATAAACTATAACATAAACAACAGAACAAGTTTAACAAACTCTCCATCTCACTCCAAATCACTAAATCCATTCAATTCTTCATCCTCGGTGTCACTTCTGAACAACTCGGCCTCGACCTCCGGAGGTAAACAGAGCGACGCTTCCTCTTCTGTGTCGCTGTTGTCAGACTCGGCATCAGTTCCATTTAAAACTAGAAAAGCAGTCAGAGAGCGCAGACCTCCGCCAAGGACTACCCCCATTTTTTATATAAATTGCGATCAAATCAGTCTTCTGGATCAGATCTGGATCAGCCTTTGGAATATGAAAGAGGATCCCACTGTCCATCCCTGAGTCAAATTTCATGGGGTTTGGTCAATAATTAACCGAGATATTGAGAAACAAAATTTTTGGCCCCATTTACCACAACGTAAACTAAAATTTCAAAGTGATCCAGAATCCAGGATTTGTTCCGGATCAGCCCCAAAATGAAATCAGTTCTTCCTTTTCACATTTCCAACAAATCCTGAAAATTTCATCAAAATCGGTCCATAACTTTTTGAGTTATGTTGCTAACAGACAAACAAACAAACAAACAGACAGACAGACAAACGCCGGCAAAAACATAACATCCCTGGCGGAGGTAATTATTTGTGTCTTTCTGAATCCCGACTGGATGGTTTCCGTGTCACTGAAGTCCAGACTTTGTCCATCCGTCCAGTGACTTCAGGAAAGTTTCACGGTTCATCCTCCCGGTGTCACAAGTTTCTCTCTCACTCCAAACCATAGACTGTATATATGAGTGGACATAGTCGCCTTGTGCGAAATACGAAGTTCTCCAGGAGGCTCTTCCGGCTCCTTCTCACTCTGGCTCCGATTGACTTAAATGAGGATCTTTTGGCTCCTCTCTCTGTACCTGCTGCTTTGAGCCTCGTCATTTTGGTCTTAAAACGTTCGTATGGACCCACGATACATGATCCAGATTTTTTGTTTCTTTTTGCTATTTTGTTCGTCAAAAAAATCCTATTCATAACAGAGTCTGGCTCCAGATTCACTCCTGTAACCGTGAACATCATTTGAGCGGCGCTGGACACACTTAGTCCACTTCTTTTATACAGTCTACACTCCAAACTTTCTTTCTGCTGCTCGATTTCACGACTTGCAGTTTGTAATCTGCAGAGTCTGATTTTGTTTTTTGGTTGCATATGTGTTCTATCTTCTCAGTGTCTTTATAAGTTTAAAGTTTAAATGTTAAATTGTTCAGTGGTGCAGAAGTAACGGTGCGATCGACTGACACGATACAGACAGGACAGAGGCTCTTTCTGCAGGAGACATGCGCAGTAGAGCCAAGTGACAGTGGTGCAGGAGGAACAGGAGCAGCAGATACTCACACACAAGACTAAAACCTCTCACCGCTTCACTGTGAAACTTTTAATATAGAAGTCGCACTGGAAACACCCAACCATGAAAAAAAAAAGTGTAACTATAGTGCGAAAAATCACTTCAGTGGATGGGGAAAATGTGAATTTCTGGAGCAATGACGTCTTGAATCTTGACGTTTTAGGCTGCGTTCAGACTGCAGCCTGAAGTGACCCAAATCTGATTTTTTGGCCCCTATGTTCCTGTATCTGATCTTGTATTGACAGTCTGAACGACACAGATCCGATTTTTTCAAATGTGACCCAGGACACTTGGATATGTGCTCCTGAAACTGATACATATCTGATCTTTTGACATGTGACTTCAGTGTGAACGGTCAAAGTGCATTCATCCACCTACACGTTATCAACAAGACACAAACGTCACTATTCTGCGCTGAAGTTGGCGAAAATTGTTAATGAACTCCGTGTGACTGAAGTGAAGCACATCACCACTCACCACTCTTGGCTCCGTCTCCACATCCACACGTTCCTTTCAACGGACGTCGCTGCCACTGCCCCACAAAACACCACGACCAAAAACCTCGTCCTTCTTCTTCTCAATCTCCTTAAAACAAGTAAGTTGTTCATGTTCTGGCTCCGGTACGAGAGGAACTTTAAAATGCTCGCCTCCATGTTTGGACAACTTCCGTAAACACAGAGTAAAAATGCTCGCTGCGGTTGACGTCGTCGTGTCTCCAGTGTCACATGTGGGACACTTTTGGGCCGTTTAATGTTCACACTGGAGTCACATACAAGTCACATTTAATTGGAAATGTGAACAACCTCGCAAAAACATCAGATTTCACAAAAAAATCGGAATTGAGCGTTAAGCCCTGCAGTCTGAACGTAGCCTTTTTGTGTTTTTTGCCTCTTCCAGAACCTATTTTTTTTTAAATCTAGTGTACTTTTTTGTTGTTGTTATATTTTATACACATGCAAAATAAATAAATAAAAACTATATAAATAAGAATACAGGAAGTTAAAGAAGTTAAATCACTCTGGATCCAACTTCGAGATGGTCAATGAGAAGGAAATTACTATAATACGACTATAAAAAGCACATTTCTGCACAGTATGTCTCCTTTAAAATAAAAAAAAAGTATAGATATTAGAGACTGAGAAGAAAAGACACAGTCCTGGAACACGTTTTTACCTTCCATATTTCCAGACCCAAAACTGTCATAAATCAAACGTTGGTGGACTGATCTTTACAAATGTGACACAATGAACAATGACATGCTAAAAAATACTGTTCCAGCCTGAATTTACGATCTCATTTTGGTCCGTGATGATGAATGCTCTGCTCTTTAGGTCTAATGGCTACCTGCAGGGCTCCTCACCGTAATTACTCAAATGAAATCATGTTTTAGAAATCCATCCCAGTCACGGCTCTGCTTTTGAATGTGGATTTTGACCCGGAATGTTCCACGGTACGGCATTAAAAGCACTGTACCGGGTTTATACTGTTATTTCTCACTTACCTATATTATGACATTTCCAGATCTGTGTTAAACATACTGGAGTTGTTATTTTATTTCATGTCTAACGCCAACATGTTTCGACTTTTACGGTGGCAGGACTAAATGCAAATTTAAAGAACGCCTGGTAGAGCATAGATATGACATTCGAACTCAAAATATTCACTATCTCATGGCAAAACACTACAAAGGGGTCGGTCATAGTAGCCCAAATTCCTTAAAGCAGGAATCCTCAACCCACGGGCTGGAAACCGGCACTGGGCCACAAAAGAGCGAACACACCCTCCCGTACGTTGCGTGGACCGTTCCCCCTCCCGTACACCTCGCGGACCATCCGACCATACCCCACCCTCACGTACATTGCGTGGACTGTCCCCCTCACGTACGTCGCGTGGACCGTTCCACCTCCCTTACAAGTCGCGGACCAGCCAACCATCCCCCACCCTCACGTACGTCACATGGACCGTCCCCCTCACGTACGTGGCGCGGACCGTCCCCCCTCCCTTACACCTTGTGAACCATCGGACGGTACCCCACCCTCACATACGTCGCGCTTACCATCCTCCCTCCCATATACCTCGTGGACCATCTGACCATCCCCCACCCTCACGTACGTCACATGGACCGTCCCCCTCACGTACGTCACGTGGACCGTCCCACCTCCCTTACACCTCGTGGACCATCCAACCGTACCCCACCCTCACATACGTCGCGTGGACCGTCCCCCTCACGAACGTCGCGTAGACCATCCCTCTCACGCACGTCGCGCGGAGCGTTCCCCCTCCCATATACCTCGTGGACCCTCCGACCATCCCCCACCCTCACGTACGTCGCGTGGACCGTCCCCCTCACGTGTGTCGCGTGGACCGTCCCCCTCACGTGCATCGTTGGACCGTCCCCCTCACATGCGTCGTGGACCGTGCCCCTCACGTGCGTCGCACATACCGTCCCCCCTCCCTTACACCCCGTGGACCATCTGACCGTACTCCACCCTCACGTACGTCGTGCGGACTGCTCCCCCCTTCCATACACCTTGTGGACCATCCGGCCGTCCCCCACCCTCACGTACATCGCGTGGACCATCCGACCATCCCCCACCCTCACGTATGTCGCGCGAACCATCCCCCTCATGTACGCCTGGCTGTGCCACTAAACCAGAACTAAACCAGGTCTAAACCAGGTCTAAACACAAGTCTAAAGCCAGGACTGAAACAGGATTTAGTCAGGACTTAACCTTGCCTCGTCCCATGCCAAACTCTACTGAATAAAAGATAAAAGGTAAGGTAGTTGAGCTTGAAAACTGCCTCCTCATGACATCACACTGTAGAACAGAACTTTTTTAGCTCTGGAGATGTAGAAAGACTAATATTAAAGAGTGACTCAAACACGTGTGCATGAACCGAAACACAACTCCAGGTCTGTTTTTGAGGAGGTAACAAGATTATAACATGACTTAAAGCTCACAAGTCCATTTGGTTTAATACCGCGTTGAGTTTCTAAAGGTTTTCACAATTTTCAGAGACCAGCGCTGAGTTTTGCAGTGACGATAAAGCAGCAACAACAATCACCATGGTTCCTCATCAAGAGACAATAAAATGCTTTCTCATTAGACGCACACAGCTCGGCTTTAGTCCAGCTTTTTTCCTGAGGCTACCTGTACTCGTCTGTTGGAACTGCTAAATGCTCCTGATGTACTTTTTAATATTGCTTATTTATTGACGTTTTTATCTCATTTTTTTCGCCTTTGGGCCTCGAGGAAGAAATTCATTCTGTCATGTATTTCTTTCACACGATTGAATGACAAATAAAGAACCTTGAACCTTGAGCTCGCCTTGTAAGTCCGCACTGACGTTTCTGTATTTTTTTATACAGAGGGTCTGGCCACCTCTCCCTCCATCGCACCTCCAGCCAGAACCAAACACGATCGTCCCGTCAGATTTGTTTATTTCACTGACACGTGTGAAACAAAGGATCTCATTGGTTCTGGAGTTTAGTACTTTCAGGGTTCCTACTCTTTTTCACTGACAAAATTTCTAAACTTTTCCGTGACTTTTTCGTGGCCTACAGTGAATTTTCCATGACTTTACTTTAGTGGAGTGTTTTAAGTTTTGTCTTAAGACCCACTTTTATTCTCTGGCTTTTAACATCGTGTGAGTTGTGTGGTCCTCTGTGTATTTTATTTACTTTTATTGAACTTTATTGGTTTTATTAATTAATTTATTGCTATTCTGTGGTTTTGCTCTTGTTTTATTTTACTGGTTTTATTGTTTTAAGACTAGTATGATTAAATCCGTTTATTTTATCATTATATTATTATTGTTGTTATTTGTATGTATTTGTTTGTGAAATGTGCTATAGAAATAAAATGGATTGAATTGGACAGAACTGATCAGACTTTTAGGGCTAAATATGAAATGTTAACTCTTTCCACTCACTTTATGGTTTGGGATTGTAGTTTTTTTAACATTCAAAATCCTGTCAGTGCATTTATTGTCGTCTCTTTTGAACAAAAGGCGCAGACGTTCAGAAATAATCATTATAGTCTAATTAGAACTTAACAGAACGCTCTAGTTGGGTGAAAGAAATACTAAAATTCCACGACTTTTCCAGGATTTCCATGACCTTGGGAACCCTGTACTTTGCTGATTGATGCTGCTGAAATCTGCCGTGTTTTTCCGTCCCGTTATTATTATTATTTTCCTCATAATTTGTGGTGTTGCTGCACTAATCATCAGATATTGATTAAATAAAGCACAAAAAACGGGAAATGGCCACAATGACTTGCAGGACTGGACTGAATTAGACTCTGCGTTTATTTGGAACGGGCGATTATTTACCAAAAACACCTAAAAAAAAACGACATTCTGACAGTTAATACTATCCCGTGAAACCCTCCACCAGAAAAGTTCCACAATGCACCTTTAAAGCGTGTGGTCGTGTGTCGGTCAGGTGAGTTTTTTGCCGGCGAAAGTCCGAGCAGAGCAGGTTCGTGTGAGAGTATCGGTCCGTCCATCAGACCCGGTGAAGGATGCTCCCACTGCGCCGAGTGAGTCATGTCATGTGGCTCCGGTAACCCACGGCGACGGGTAATTTCAGGCTCGAGCTGAAGCAGCGGGGCCGTCCCGCTCGAGAGCTTAGTCACTGATTTTTAGATGTAACTCCGCACACTTTTATCATTTGGATTTTCTCTTGTCTGTCTGTTGAAAATGTGTGCGTCACTTGTTCTGTTCGCTCGCCGTAGAGGTTAAGGCGACCTGTTCTCCAGATAAAAAGATGACGTTTTTTTTATCTGTGTTTTGCTTCTTTGTCAAAAACAGACCTGGAGTTGTGTTTTGTTTCATTCACACATGTTTAACACTCCACTTTGAGGTGAGAAAATTAATTCCGCTTAAAAAAAAAAGATCAACACCAAATGAACTAATTCCTGGATCATGTGAACGTTTATTCTTCTTAAAAATAATCCCGGTCGTTCGGTTCGTGCTCGTTGTGTCGCTCTTCGATCCGGCTCCACCAGTCCTGACTTCGGACTTTCCTCCACGTCTCTTTGGATTTGTGAGAGGGATGTGGGAGTGGGCTGAGGTAGAGCAGCCGTTGACTCAGTTTATCTTCTTCTTCTCTTCTCCTCCTCAGCTGACAGATGTAAAGCGTGATGAGACAATTCTCCAGCTGCTGCTTCATAATTATCATCGGAACCACCGCGGGAAAAGTTTGGATCCGAGATTTAGTCGCCCTTTAAGGCACTGGCAACCCAGGTTCAGGTGTGATTGTAATAAATTATTTTAAAAGTCCATTCAGACCGCAGTGTCAAAAAAATGCTCTTGATGCCTCTATTTGTACGCCTTTGTATTTAAGTTTAGACGCCCCGATGCTTGTCTTGGACACCATGGGAGAAAAATACTTGAAGTACGTCTGTAGCTCTGGAAACAAGTGCCCGGTCCCGGTCTTTTTTTGATAGCAGACCAGACTGAGAGACTTTAGTTTTTTTAGCACATAAAACCATCAGCGGAGGAGATCGGCTCGACGGCTGCGGCATATATGTATACTCCACTAATGACACTGGTCCTGTCCTGGTATAGTCCTGGTTTAGTCCTGGTTCGGTCCTGGTGTAGTCCTCACGATCAGCTCGGTGATTGTGGTGTATATATTTATACTCCGCAAACGTTTGTGGCTCCCGGCCTCGGTTTACCAGTTCTCGCGTCTTTCTCTTTCTCTTTCTTCTGGACAATAACATCGCTATGTCTCTGAATACTCGTCCCTGACTGGTTGACGTGGCGTGTCCGACTCCAAAAGTTGAGCATTTTCAACTTCTGACGTCGATGCCCTGGATGCGGGTCTAGAGCGTCGATGCCAGAACCCTCAAGACGTACTGCGTCGACGCCAGATTTGCACTGCTCTGACGCCCAAAAACAAGCCCCAAAAACACAAAGACGCCCTAGACGCACGTCCACATAGACTTTACATATAAACTGGACTCCTCGTCTGAACGGGCCTTTAAACTGTAAGAGCACAGGCTGCACACGGTTCCTTTAAACCAGGGGTGTCAAACTCATTTTGGTCCTGAGGTTGTATCCAACCTACTTTGATCCCAAAGTGTCCGGATCAGAAAACTCATGTCATATAAACCCCAAAAATAACAATAAGTTCAAATATTTGTGCAGAGAAACACAAATCTATTACAGAAATCTTTTTTAATTGATGAACTCTTTCTTTTACAAAATATTATAATATTATGAACAACCTGAAACTTTAAGAAAAATACAATTTCAACACAAAGTTTTAACATGAACTTGTATGTAAACAGGAATAAGTCCATTTTTCTTGGAAAATCCTGCACTCGGCTCCACTTTTCTCATTTTTGACATTTTGTTGATGAGGTTGTCACGGTCAACAGTCAAAACGATCGTCCTTTAAGAGCGTTTGGAAAGAGACAAGTCTTCATTTGTGCTGCTCTGGTGGGAGGGGCCACGTACAGAGACGCTGGAGACGCTGATATGATAAACACCACAGAAAATTAACAATATTTTAGTAGAAAATCAGCCGAGGGCCAGATTAAAGGTCCCTGGGCCGTATGTTTGACACCCCTGCTTTAAAGCTACACTGTGTAACTTTGCTGACTCACTTTTGAAAATTAAATCCAAACGCATTTTCTTAAGCGTATTAAGATCAGATTCATGATTTAACGAGATTCTGTTCGTTTGAGAGAAGTTTACCTTTTGTAAACGGGAAGAAATCTGCCACATCAATAACTGGAGGCTTTTCTATTTTCTACATTTTATTTAGTTTAAATTGATTTCACAGAATATGGAGTTAATTGTGTAAAAGTGTATTTTTGGGGTTGATATAATCTGATGTTTCTTGGACAGGTCTGATGTTCTTTTTGTCCTCCGCGTGTTCTTATCTGGACCGGTTTCGTTCTGTGACCTTTGAGTTGATGGAGCTGTTTTGGGGTCACCGGCGTCTCATCCATCTTCAAAGTTGCAGGTGAACGCTCCTGTCTCTGCCTCTGCTCCTGTCGCTGCTCCTGCCTCTGCTCCGACGGCGGACAGGTTCAGTGGCTCTTTTACCCACCGCCCCCCCCCTCTACCCTCTGGGGAATAAAGCCCTGCTCCGGCCGAGGCGACGCTCCACTCGGATGGCTCTATATTTCATGTCTGAGCTCTTCAGGAGTTCACTGAATAAAACCAGAAGGATCTTTGTGTCATAAAGCACCACTCTGCACCTGTCTCTGCACCTGTCTCTGGGTCCATAGAGTTCTCAGAGAGCGGATGAACATGATTACCACGAGGAAACCCTAGTAAAATATCCGTCTGTCTAGTGTAATAAATGATTCGTTTTTTCATGAAAACCAAGAATAACAAGATCATTTTAGGAATTAAACAAAAATATGTAAACTTATACAGGCAAGAAATGTATATATATAATAATAAAAGAACATTTTTCCTTTGGGTTGTGTTTATTTTACTGAAAAACACCCTATTCTTGTTTCCATAGAAATACTGTTCCATTGGTTTTATTTTCTACAGTACGGCTTCTATCTCCATGAGGAATATTCCAAAGTATGGCTTGTAACTTTTAAATGTACTGGAATTGTGCAGATGATACACTAGTTCCAGAAAGTTACGCAGTGTTGCTTTAAATATTTGCAAAGAAAACAAAGCAGGCTAGATTCTACTTGGACGTCTGGGGTATTTTACAAAGAGTCAGACTCATCAGCTGGAAACTGTCTGACCTCGCAGCATTAGGATTTATTCGCTCGACGGTAGGCGGGTGCTTTTTTTATTTAACCAATCGCTTCTATTTGGTCGTGACGTATGTAATGCTCCAAATCCTGTAGGAAGAAGGGCAGTAACGTCTTTCCCCTTGATAAAATTCACCAAACATTCTCTTTGTTCCGGCTTTAAATCTTCGATCTCAAGAATCGTCGCCAACACAGAATGTCTGTCTACGTCTACATCCATCTCGACGCTTTGTTTACTGTTGTGCTGTTTGACGTCACGGTTTCACAGCTCTTAACTGATTGGCCGGTGCGCGGTCTACAACTTCCGGGGTTCTTGCAAACCGTCTAGTGTATTCCGATTTCTGACCTAGTCGCTGGAGAGAAATAAATTGAGCGGAGGCACTAGGTGGCGCCAGCTGAATCCAAGGCAAAGGAGAAATTCAATTTATCAACTGGACAAATGTTTATTTAGGCTGAAAACCTTTCGCAGCTCATCCAAGCTGTTTCAGTTCTGGTCAGACGCTGGTGGACACTTCCTTATATCTGCTGCAGGGAGGAGCTAACTACACTGAAACTGCTCTGAAACTAACACACACACTTGTCTACAGTTTCTGTTGGTTTGCTCAGCCTATTGAACTGCACTGAGTCATATTATAGACCGTATATTTGAATGGACATAGCTAACACACTAGCCATCACGTTCCAAACAGGAAGTGCTCCAGGTGGCTCTTCCGGCTCCTTTTAAACTCTGGCTTCAATTAACTTCCATCGGGATCTTGTGGCTCCTCTCTCTGTAACTGCTGCTGTGGCCTCGTCATTTTGGTTTTAAAATGATATTAACCCACTTAGATTTCCTTATCTTGTCCCTAAATCAAGATCTGAACATAAATAACGGACCAATCAGACGCCTTCATTCCCTGAGGTCCCTCCCACTACCGTTAGCAACAGGTTTGATTGACAGCTAGTGCATTTGTCGCTAAGTTAAACCCCGTTCCCGCTTTCCGGTGAGAAGGACGGGCACATTTAACAACCTCAATCATGATTGGCTCTTGTGGTTGCCATAATACTCGTGGAAGACGGATTTCCAAATATGGAGCCAGACTCCAGATTCTCACCTGTAACCGTGGCAACGGGAGCTTCATTTGAGTGGAGCTGAACGCTGTGGAGACGTCACACTCACTTAGCCCACTTTTTTATACAGTCTCTGGGTCTCTGGGTCATATTAGTGTCATCATTCAGGGACATAATGAGTGCTTTCACACCTCTGGACCTGACCTGGATCTCTCTATTGTTCTCTTTGTTTTAGGTTTGAGGATGGAGTTGTACATGGGAGACACATGATGTCTGAGGCCTCCATTTCTGTTCAAGGATAAACTGTCTTTCCTAACAAAACAAAACAAAACAAAAAAGCTGACTGTTGTTGCTTTAAATAATACAAAAAACAAAGCAAAACATAAATTGGTAGCTGGTCTCATTGAGAGACAGTGCCCAAAAAGAAAGTAGTTTTTTTCCTAGCACTGGTTGTGTGGGAAAAATGGACATTTGCCATCAGCTTTAATCTAATGTTTTAAGCAGGGATGTAGTGGGCGTGGTGTCACAAGGTGCTAAAAGCCGGAGAGCAAAAATAGGCCTTAAGACGAGGGTTAAAACTCTCCGGTGCTGGGGCTGTTGGGACGTGGAGGGGCAGAGCGTTCCAGAGTTTGGAAGTGGTTTTAAGTGAGGTTCGAGATGTACTGTGGGGGCCAGTCCATTCAAAGCTTTTAAAACAAACAATAACATCTTAAAATCAATTCTAAAATGAACAGGAAGCCAACACAATGATGCAAAAATTGTTCCTGTTCCTGTTAAAAGTCGCACTGCAGTTTTGGACTCACTGTCGTCGGTAAAAAACGTTTCGTGAGACGCTGGAATAAAGTGCGTTACGGTCGTCCAGGCGTGATGAAATTAAAGCATGTATGACTTGTTCAAAAAATGTAAAAGATAAAAAAAGGTTTGACTTTAGATAAAAACTTGAATTTAATACGTCATTGATCTGCTTGTCAAATTTAAAATCAGTGTCTAAGGCGACGCCGAGGTTGGAGACTGTGGGGCGAACATCATTTCTGAAGGTACTGCTGGCCCCAAACGCTACTTACGCCTCTAAAATCCTCCACTCTCCTCCTCTCAGCTCATCCACACTCTCAAAACACGAACAAACTCGCCATAAGGAACTGCAGTAAGAGAAACATGGATTAGAGCTGTCTGCGACGTCTTCAGAGTCTTAAGAACTGACCAATTAAAATCCGAGCCTCTGCATCTCAGCGTTACGAGACGGAGGAGCAGTTCCAAAGGCTAAAACTGTATGAAAAACACTGTATTACACAAGTATACAAAAATAACTCTGACAGAAAACCGATTCAGACGAGACAAACTTTGATAAAACCCCCCGAAAACTGTCACATGAAACTCTCCGGCGCAGCTCTATTACCAGAGCTTTTCCTCGGATTAGTTTGGGACACTTTCCGTCTGAATCGTGTGAATAATTTCTTGCGCGTACGGGCGGTGTAATGATGTGTTTGTGTGTGTGTTTGCTGTCAGGAGTAAATCTGGTGTCAGAAATGGAGTCTTGTCTCGGAAAATGGCCTCCGATGTCGATAGTTTTCGTCTCCGTGGTAATTAGTTTTTCCATCGAGAGCTGAGGCTGAATCCAGGCCGCGCAGAAGATGCACTTTGATGACTTTTGTGAGCTTTAAAGTCGTGTTGTAATGTTGTTACTTCCTCCAAAAACAGAACTGGAGTTGTGTTTTCTTTCCTTCACATATCGCCAAAGCTCAAAACGCTCTGTTCCACCTTGTGATGTCATGAAGCTGTAGTTTTCAAGTGAACAGCTAAAGCTATAATCATCCAAATCAAGGTTTTCAACGTTTTCCAGACCAGGGTCCGACCCCTAAACTGACGGAGAGCTGGAGCAGGGACCTCCTACTTTATATATGTCATACAATGCATGCATCCCAAATCTCAGACTTCCGGTCATCGCGCAATGCCATACTGGGAAGGGCCCTCCGAAAAAGTGAGAATCAAATTGCCATGTTTGATTTCCCATTGTCAAAGTCGATCTTTTCAAGTCTTTTGAACCATATCACTTTTGTTTCAGGTTCTGATATTGTCATATTTTAGTTTTGGGATTCGGACATCGTTAATGTTTGTGGTTGTTGGATCGTAGCAGCGGAAAATGGCTCGAGAAATAGGCTTTGGAAGTTTGCGAACTCCATAGCTTTTCCGATCGTTGTACTGCTTCCACACGTGTATTTTCATATTAAAGCATTTGACCAATCACATTTCAGCCGTCATTTGTTGCCAGGCAGAGTCAAAGTCAAAGAAGTCTGTCTGAGGCATTTACAATCCGTTCTGCAGGAACCCGAACACAAAAGAAATGTCCATGAAACTGTTTCTTCAATCAGATTTTGAGTTGGTGTCACCAGGGCCTTTAGCAGCGAACGACAACGACACCGGATTCAGACCCGTGACTGGACAGTAAACTGCATCTGTAGTGGAACCAGGTCTAAACCAGGTCTAAATCAGGACTAAACCAGGACTAATCTTGGGCTTGAGAGATTGAGAGAGTGTCCGCAAAGTGCGATCGGGCGACAGCTGCACTGAGCCCCGGCCCGGTCCTTTCGTCTGCGGTCACCCGACAGTCTACATGGGCGCACCTTCGGGCCTGTCCCAACAAACAGTCCTCGTTTAGTTCTGGTTTAGTCCTGGTTTAGCCCCGGCGCTCGTCACTTCTCCGTGCACAGAATCTCCACGACTCTTTACAGTGTGTTTCTGTAGAATAAGATGCTTTAATAACCATAAAATCGTTCTTGAGGAGTGGATTGTTTCAGACAGAGGACGACTGAAGACCTAGGAGTGAAATACATGCTCCAACACTGATTTTTGAGGATTTAATGGCATTATAACATGGTTAAAAGCTCACCGGAATCCATTTTGTGTAATATAGGACCTTCATAATTAAAATCTATTTTAACTATATTCACATTTTCAATTCCTAAAGATATGGAAGCTTACGTCCACAGCGTTGCCTGGCTTTACGCTGTTATGACGTGCTTATTTTCCTCATACAAAACAGTCTCCATGTCTGAAGTTATTTGGCCAATTAGGTGTGAAATGCCCGTGCAGCGAACGTGTGTTTCCAGGGACTCGTCATCACGTGTTTCAGAACAAATAAACATTAAACGGATGAAGCAACGAGACGTTTTTCCCTCTGACTGAGCCTGTCGGAGCCATTCACATTTAACATTCTCCATCTGAAGATCGCAATTACAACCTCTCTGCTCCAGTGGACGAGGACGGAGCGGGCGACAGCCACACGAGCGAGAAATAAAGAAATAATCTGTAACATCTCCATTCACAGCACTGTTAAACGGAGTGGAGAAAGGACTGAAAACATTTATTTAAGTGAAAGTATCTTTACTTAATTACTACTCAAGTAAAAGTAACCATCTAAAATCTACTTGAGTAAAAGTAAAAAAGTACTTCTTTTAAATGTAATTATTTGATGTAAAAAAGGATGAGTCATAAATCTAATCCAGTTGTTTTGATCAACTTTTAGGTGACACAGTGCAAACTCTGTACATTTAGGGTTTCCTTCACTTTCCCCTTTATTCAGTCCTTCTTCTTAAATATCTTATCTCCTTCTTCTTAAATATCGTCCGTCGACATGTCGACCTCGATCTGTGACTCAGGAACAGCGTCATCCAAGTTGATCCTAAATAAACTGACCATTCTGTACAATGACTGAACATTCTATAGTGAAAATTCTGCGTGCAGCCCACTCAGTTTCCTTTCATTTCTGGCAGAAAGTTGTTTTTTTTTTTTTTTTTTTTTTTTTGCATTTCATTTTTTTTCTCTATCAATCTGATTTTATTCAGTAAAATCAGTTTACATCTTGTTTCGGTCTCGTCGGCGTTTGGACTCGGTCTTGTCTCTGTCTTGAAGACATTTGGACTTGGTCTTGTCTCGGTCTTGCAGGCGTTTGGACTTGGTCTTGTTTCGGTCTTGAAGATATTTGGACTCAGTCTTGTCTCGGTCTTTAATGCGTTTGGACTCGGTCTTGTTTCGGTCTTTAAGGCGTTTGGACTCGGTCTTGTTTCGGTCTTTAAGGCGTTTGGACTTGGTCTTGTCTCGGTCTTGAAGGCGTTTGGACTCGGTCTTGTCTCGGTCTTTAATGCGTTTGGACTCGGTCTTGTCTCGGTCTTTAATGCGTTTGGACTCGGTCTTGTTTCGGTCTTTAAGGCGTTTGGACTTGGTCTTGTCTCGGTCTTGAAGGCGTTTGGACTCAGTCTTGTCTCGGTCTTGAAGGCGTTTGGACTCGGTCTTGTCTCGGTCTTGTCGGCGTTTGGACTCGGTCTTGTTTCGGTCTTGAAGGCGTTTGGACTCGGTCTTGTCTCGGTCTTAAAGGCGTTTGGACTCGGTCTTGTCTCGGTCTTAAAGGCGTTTGGACTCGGTCTTGTTTCGGTCTTGAAGGCGTTTGGACTCGGTCTTGTCTCGGTCTTTAAGGCGTTTGGACTCGGTCTTGTCTCGGTCTTTAAGGCGTTTGGACTCGGTCTTGTCTCGGTCTTTAAGGCGTTTGGACTCGGTCTTGTCTCGGTCTTTAAGGCGTTTGGACTCGGTCTTGTTCTCGGTCTTTAAGGCGTTTGGACTCGGTCTTGTCTCGGTCTTTAAGGCGTTTGGACTCGGTCTTGTCTCGGTCTTTAAGGCGTTTGGACTTGGTCTTGTCTCGGTCTTAAAGGCGTTTGGACTCGGTCTTGTCTCGGTCTTGAAGGCGCTTGGACTCGGTCTTGTCGGCGTTTGGACTCGGTCTTGTCTCGATCTTGAAGGCGTTTGGACTCGGTCTTGTCTCGGTCTTAAAGGCGTTTGGACTCGGTCTTGTCTCGGTCTTAAAGGCGTTTGGACTCGGTCTTGTCGGCGTTTGGACTTGGTCTTGTTTTGGTCTTTAAGGCGTTTGGACTCGGTCTTGTCGCCGTTTGGACTCGGTCTTGTCTCAGTCTTGAAGGCGTTTGGACTCGGTCTTGTCGGCGTTTGGACTCGGTCTTGTCTCGGTCTTAAATGCGTTTGGACTCGGTCTTGTCTCGGTCTTAAAGGCGTTTGGACTCGGTCTTGTCTCGGTCTTGAAGGCATTTGGACTCGGTCTTGTCTCGGTCTTGAAGGCGTTTGGACTTGGTCTTATCTCAGTCTTGAAGGCGTTTGGATTCGGTCTTGTCTCGGTCTTTAAGGTGTTTGGACTCGGTCTTGTCTCGGTCTTTAAGGTGTTTGGACTCGGTCTTGTCTCGGTCTTGAAGGCGTTTGGACTTGGTCTTATCTCAGTCTTGAAGGCGTTTGGACTCGGTCTTGTCTCGGTCTTTAAGGTGTTTGGACTCGGTCTTGTCTCGGTCTTTAAGGCGTTTGGACTCGGTCTTGTCTCGGTCTTGAAGGCGTTTGGACTCGGTCTTGTCTCGGTCTTGAAGGCGCTTGGACTCGGTCTCGTTTCAGTCTTTAAGGCGTTTGGACTCGGTCTTGAAGGCAGTCTCATCTCAGTCTCGACCCTCAGAGGTCTCGGTCTTGTTCTGGTCTCAGGACTCTGTGGTCTCAGACAGGTCTTGGTCTCGATTACTGTGCTCTTGACTGCAACACTACTGTCACTGCTCACTTCTTACCGGTGGAGGCAGGACGACAGCGCAGTCTGCAGGTGTGTGAGAGTAAAAAAGCTCCCCTCGTCCCGGTTTACCGTCCTGTGAAGTCGGATTATGGACACGTAACATGACCGCTCTGAGGAAGGTATGAAAACAAACTCTTTGGCGACGTTTTTATGATGACGGTCTGAACAGAAGATACAAAAGTGGCATCACGTCTTCACTTTTTATTTCGCTTTAAGACAAGCGTTTTCGGGAGGAAATCTGCGTGCACACGATGACGCAAAAGTGTGCGGATTTCGATTGTGTATGCGTGTCAGGCGGCGAAGCGGTGATGGATGTGACGTAAACATGTACGGTACAGTACATGTGAGCAGATCTGACCAGAGTTTTGCGTCTTGGGCAGTGTAGATGGAAACGCTACGGTGGAGCGCATTCAACTTTTCCACTCTGGAGGTTGCAGATTCAGCCTCAAAAACGCCGTCACCGTCTACATCACAGGTGTCAAACATAAGGCCCAGGGGCCAGATCCGGCCCTCCAAGACCTTTAATCTGGCCCTTGGGTGATTTTCAACTTAAATATTTTAATTAAAATATTGGTAATTTTCTGCGGTGCTTAGCATAGCAGCGTCTCCACTGCCTCTGTATGTGGCCCCTCCCACCAGAGCAGCACAAATGAAGACTTGTCTCGTTCCAAATGCTATTAAAGGACGATCGTTTTGACTGTTGACCGTGACACCCTCATCCACAAAATGTCAAAAATGAGAAAAGTGGACGCCAAGTGCAGGATCTTTCAAGAAAAATTTACTTATTCCTATTTGCATACAATGTAATAATATAATATTTTGTAAAAGAAAGAGTTCATCAATTTAAAAAGATTTCCATAATAGATTTTTGTTTCGCTGCACAAATATTTGAACTTATTGAACTTATTTTTGAGGTTTATATTCCATGAGTTTTCTGATCCGGCCCCTTTGGGATCAAAGTAGGTTGGATATGACCCCCCGACAAAAATGAGTTTGACACCCCTGGTCTACATGAAAAGCACTTCCGATTAAGTATTTAGTCATTTTTACCTGCAAGTGTTCTCATTAAACAAGCATTTTAGTCTAAAAAAAGAACCTTACAACATAAATTATCGGAAGATCAAATGAACCTTGTTGGACTTTTGAGCATTTTGAGCTTTGGCGATGCAAACAAACTAATCTCACAGGGTCGCTCAATGTGCGAATGAAACAAAACACAACTCCAGGTCTGTTTTTGAGAAAGTAACACCATTATAACACAACTTAAAACTCACAAGAGTCGATTTTGCGTCATACGGGATCTTTAAGAAGCCAAAAAAAAAGCAGATTTAAGGTTGAGTCCTCCTTAAAAATAACGCCTGTTAAACTCCGCCGCTTTTGTCCGAGGCTTGTTATATTTCTGCATTTCTTTTGTCTTTTTTCTTGGCTTTATTTGCGCATTTCTAGCACTTTGAAATCCTTTGTTTTCGTGCAGTTTGTTTCTCATTACAATGAAAAGTTTGGAGGTTCACACATGGTTTTAAGAGTGCAGCCTTGTGTCTCTCTTTCTCGCTTTATATTACACTTCTCCCTCAGAGTAAACACGACTTTTTTTTTTTATTCACAGCCTCATCACACCGGCCTGTTACACGAGAAAAACAAACTTTGAAAAGAGACAGACGATTTTAGGGAGATAATGCGACTTTTACTAACAATGAAACGGGCGCGATCTCTGTGTTTTGAACGCGGAGCTGAGTTTACATGTTATTTCAAAGCGCGGACACGGAAACTAACGTCTTTGTACCGGAGCTGTGACATGACACCTGCAGGGGCTGTTTTCTCTCTCTAACTTTGTGTTTTCAAAGTTATGGAAATGTGGAAATGTATGTATTTATTTGGAAAACTGAGATATCCTGATTTCCTTAGAGGTTTTTGAACTCGCTTTGGTCTTCTCTCGTATTTTACAACCTAAATATTTGCTTTAATAGCTCAGGGAATTTGGGATAAAGGCGCACTGTGTAACTTTTCTAGCGGAGGGTCCATCACCTGCTTGTTTCTACTGTTTTGATATGTCATTGCTCTGCCTGGAATGTTCCACAGTGTGACTTTAAACAGCTCTACTTTACATTTATTCAACTACAGGTGGTTTTACAGCTCAAAAATGCCTAGAAAAACAATATTCTGACTGTGAGCGGGGTCGCCTCTCCACAGATCTGACCTAGATAGAACGGTTTAATGCCATTTAATGCCATACTGTGAAATATTCCAAACAAAGCGATAACATCTCCATGGAGAAAAGCATTTGATGGATCCTTTAAACACTTTTTCTAGCTGTGGAGGAAGGAAAACATGTTTGTATTTGTCTGGTGTGTGTTGTTTTCAGAATAGTAATTGAACAGCGTGACCCTCGGTAAAATCTGCTTAATTTATGGGTGGTCAGTTTATCTATTTATATTGTCTAATTTACATTGTCAACATCGCTGCTTGAACCCCTCCTTGAACCGTCACCTTATCGTGGTGGAGGGGTTTGAGTGCCCGAATGATCCCAGGAGCTATGTTGTCGGGGGCTTCATGCCCCTGGTCACCCAAGGCAAACAGGTCCGGGGGGGACGGGTCAGACGAAGAACGGTTCAGAAGCCCCACATGATGAGCAACACACAGAGGCCAGTTACGTCGCCTGGATTGGCGTCACCGGGGCCTCACCCTGGAGCCAGGCCTGGGGTGGGTGCTCGTCAGCGAGCGCCTGGTGGCCAAGCCTCCCCCCACGGGGCCCGGCCGGGCTTAGCCCGAAGGAGCGACGTGGGGCCGTCCTCACGTGGGCCCACCACCCGCGGGAGGAGCCATATGGGGCTGGTGCAGAGAGATCTGGGCGGCAGTCGACGGCGGGGGCCTCAGCGACCGGATCTCCGGACATGGAGACTAGCTCTGGGGACATGGAATGTCACCTCGCTGGGGGGAAAGGAGCCTGAGCTTGTGCTGGAGGTTGAGCGTTACCGACTAGATATAGTCGGCCTCACCTCCACGCACAGTTTGGGCTCTGGAACCCAACTCCTTGAGAGGGGCTGGACTCTCCATTTCTCTGGCGTTGGCCGCGGGGAGCGGCGGCGGGCTGGTGTGGGCTCATTGCCCCACAGCTCAGCCGCTGTGTGTTGGAGTTCACCCCGGTGAACGAGAGGGTCGCGTCCCTGCGCCTTCGGGTCGGGGACAGGTCTCTCACTGTGGTGTCGGCCTACGGGCCGAACAGCAGTGCAGAGTACCCGGCCTTCTTGGAGTCCTTGGGAGGGGTACTAGACAGTGCACCGACCGGGGACTCCGTTGTTCTCCTGGGGGACTTCAACGCCCACGTGGGCAACGACAGTGACACTTGGAGAGGGGTGATTGGGAGGAACGGCCTCCCCGATCTGAACCCGAGTGGTGTTTTGTTATTGGACTTCTGTGCTAGTCACGGTTTGTCCATAACGAACACCATGTTCGAGCACAAGGGTGTCCATAAGTGCACGTGGCACCAGGACACCCTAGGCCGGAGGTCGATGATCGACTTTGTAGTCGTGTCATCTGATCTCCGGCCGCGTGTCTTGGACACTCGGGTGAAGAGAGGGGCTGAGCTGTCAACTGATCACCACCTGGTTGTGAGTTGGGTTCGCTGGCGGAGGAGGAAGCCGGAAAGACCTGGCAGGCCCAAGCGTGTAGTGAGGGTCTGTTGGGAACGTCTGGCGGAGCCCTCTGTCAGAGGGACCTTTCAACTCGCACCTCCGGGAGGACTTCTCCCGGATTCCGGGGGAGACTGGAGATATGGAGTCCGAGTGGGCTTCATTCTCGGCCTCTATTGTCGATGCAGCTGCTCGGAGCTGTGGGCGTAAGGTCTGTGGTGCCTGTCGCGGCGGCAATCCCCGAACCCGGTGGTGGACACCGGAAGTAAGGGATGCCGTCAAGCTGAAGAAGGAGTCCTATCGGGCCTTGCTGGCTCGGGGACTCCTGAGGCAGCTGACGGGTACCGGCGGGCCAAGCGTGCTGCAGCCCATTGTGGTCGCGGAGGCAAAAAACTCGGAGCTGGGAGGAGTTCGGGGAGGCCATGGAGAAGGACTATCGGACGGCCTCAAAGAGAGATTCTGGCAAACCGTCCGGCGCCTCAGGAGGGGGAAGCAGTTCTTCGCCAACACTGTTTATAGTGCGGGGGGAGAGCTGTTGACCTCGACTGGGGACGTTGTCCGGCGGTGGAAGGAATACTCCTCAATCCCAACGTCACGTCCTCCGAGGAGGAGGCCGAGGCTGGGGACTCGGAGGCGGACTCATCCATCACCCTGGCCGAAGTCACTGAGGTGGTTGGCAAAAGCTCCGGGGTTGGATGAGATCCGTCCTGAGTACCTTAAGTCTCTGGATGTTGTGGGGCTGTCTTGGCTGACACGCCTCTTCAACATCGCGTGGCGGTCGGGGACAGTACTTCTGGACTGGCAAACCGGGGTGGTGGTCCCTCTGTATAAGAAGGGGGACCGGAGGGTGTGTTCCAACTATAGGGGGATCACACTCCTCAGCCTTCCCGGTAAGGTCTATGCCAGGGTACTGGAGAGGAGAATCCGGCCGACAGTCGAACCTCGGATTCAGGAGGAGCAGTGTGGTTTTCGTCCTGGCCGTGGAACACTGGACCAGCTCTACACTCTCCATCGGTGCTCGAGGGTTCATGGGAGTTTGCCCAACCAGTCCACATGTGTTTAGTGGATCTGGAGAAGGCATTCGACCGTGTCCCTCGTGGTGTCCTGTGGGGGATGCTCTGGGAGTATGGGGTCCGGGGCCCTTTGCTAAGGGCTGTCCGGTCCCTGTATGACCGTAGCAGGAGCTGTGTTCGCATTGCCGGCAGTAAGTCAGACCTGTTCCCGGTGCATGTTGGGCTCCGCCAGGGCTGCCCTTTGTCACCGGTTCTGTTCATTGTATTTATGGACAGAATTTCTAGGCGCAGTCAGGGGCCGGAGGGGGTCCGGTTTGGGGACCACAGGATTTCATCTCTGCTGTTTGCGGATGATGTTGTTCCTGTTGGCTTCATCGAACCAGGACCTGCAATGTGCACTGGGGCAGGTTTGCAGCCGAGTGTGAAGCGGCTGGGATGAGGATCAGCTCTTCCAAGTCCGAGGCCATGGTTCTCGACCGGAAAAAGGTGGCTTGCCCTCTCCGGGTGAGTGGGGAGTCTTTGCCTCAAGTGGAGGAGTTCAAGTATCTCGGGGTCTTGTTCACGAGTGAGGGGAGGACGGAACGTGAGATTGACAGGCGGATCGGTGCAGCTTCGGCAGTGATGCAGTTGCTGTATCGGACCGTTGTGGTGAAGAGGTGGAGCTCTCGATTTACCGGTCAGTCTTCGTTCCTACTCTCACCTCTGGTCATGAGCTCTGGGTAATGACCGAAAGGACGAGATCACGGATACAAGCGCTCGAAATGAGTTTCCTCCGCAGGGTGGCTGGGCGCTCCCTTAGAGATTGAGTGAGGAGCTCAGTCACACGAGAGGAGCTCGGAGTAGAGCCGCTGCCCAAAACACCTCCCGAGGGAGACGCCCACGAGGCATCAGAACAGATGCCCGAGCCTCAACTGGCTCCTCTCGACGTGGAGGAGCAGCGGCTCTTCTCCGAGCTCCTCCCGTGTGACTGAGCTCCTCACTCTATCTCTAAGGGAGCGCCCAGCCACCCTGCGGAGGAAACTCATTTCAAGCGCTTGTATCGACCTCGTCCTTTCGGTCACTACCCAGAGCTCATGATCAGAGGTGAGAGTAGGAACGAAGATTGACGGTAAATCAAGAGCTTCGCCTTTCGACTCAGCTCCTCTTCACCACAACGGTCCGATACAGCGACCGCATCACTGCAGATGCACCGATCCACCTGTCAATCTCACGTTCCACTCCTCCCCTCACTCGAGATATTGCGCCTTATAATCCGATTTGCCTTATAGTCCGAAAAATACAGTAATTCTGTTGAGGTTTATTGTTTTGATTAAAATTGATTTTAGTCAAGTTTGGGGCAATTCTTTTTCTTGATTTTGTTCATGCAGCATGAGGGGGTACTGTTGTTGTGTTTCTGAGCAAGGCACTCAACCCACCGCCTCTGTCCAGTCACAGAGCAGCATTGTGGTTTGGGCAGAGCCAAATAAAATGGTGACGCAGATGTAAAAAGACACATTTTTAGCAGAAATACTGAGTACTTTGTGAAAATGGGCAGAGAATACGTCTGCGCTTTTTCTCTCAGCTGGATTTAACTCAAGTTTTATTCTCGTCTTGTTCCGCTGTTGTGACGCTTCGACCGATCAGATTTCTGTTTAAATAAAGGTCAGTGAAATGAAGGAAAAGCTGTGACTGGTTTAATATTGCAACACAACAACACAACGCGAGAAACTGTAGGACAAAGTGTACAGTTCCATTCTCCAGCACCACTCCTGCAGTCGATAAGAAAAGTACAACAACACTCATGTACTTAAACGCAC
Organism: Boleophthalmus pectinirostris; assembly: GCF_026225935.1. Lineage (NCBI taxonomy): Eukaryota > Metazoa > Chordata > Actinopteri > Gobiiformes > Gobiidae > Boleophthalmus > Boleophthalmus pectinirostris. The sequence continues at coordinate 3,969,058 of NW_026571070.1, forward strand.
ACAAAGCTCTCCCCGCGTCTCCTGCAGCTCACTGTCTGAGCCCATTTGGAATCAGAATCAGTGTTTACCATAAATCGAAGTCTCTAATCAGCAGCAGAACTAATGTGTGAGCCTGTGTGTGTGTGCGCACGTGTGTGTGTTTGTGTGTATAAAAGTGTGTGCGCACGGAGCTCTTTATCTTATCTGGTTTTATTAGCCCTGCAGCTCCAGAATGGACCAATGCAAATCGATACAGCTGCTTGATCACATGACCGTGGCCCCGCGAGCCTCTGCTCCCTGCACATGGGCCCGGTCTGTTTGTCTGTTTCTCTGTGTACAAAATGTTTTTTATAGCTTGTTTACACAGTTTAAAATGTGGTGAAATCCCTCTCACAAACGTGGCCGAGAGCCAGGACTCCTGTTGTAGATAATCAGTGTTATAATAATTATCTCTCGTTACAAAACTGGGAAATGTTCTCAGTATGTTTCATAGAACAGGAGGCGGACAGGGGCTGACAGGGGCTGACAGGGGCAGTGCCAGGAGGAGGCTGGAGTCTGCACCAGCCCCTAAAACACCCAATACACCTCCATGACCTTGATCTTGGTGTTTTATTGGACTTTTCCCATGTGTTGTGTATTTGTAGGAGTGTAAAAGCTACACAAAAATGGGGGCAAGAGCCAGTTTTTCCTATTAATTATTTTGTATTTTGCCATGAAATATCAGAATGGTAAATCCCCAAATATTGATCCTGATCATTTCTATTTCTGACTCGACCCAAGACCATCCTATACTACAACAAAAACCTAGTCCAATGAGATTCATTTGGTCTTCCGATATTTTATGTTATTAGGTTCTTTTTTCAGACCTAGAGTTTTGTTTCATACCTGACCACCTCCATAACCACATTATGGACTGGGGTGGAGCAAACATCATTGGGACAGAGGAAAACAAACATCGCCGCCGGATTAAAGAAGCAATCGAAATACGGAAACGTGCCCACAGGACTGTAAACCGGGACGAGGGGGCTTTTTTACTGTCGAAAACTGTCAGGTATGAAACAAAACTCTAGGTCTGAAAAAAGAACCTAATAACATAACATACAACAAAAACATGCAGCTTAACAATATTGATTTTAGCTGTTGTAGATAATCAGTGTTATAATAATTATCTCTCGTTACAAAACTGGGAAATGTTCTCAGTATGTTTGATAGAACAGGAGGCAGACAGGGGCTGACAGGGGCGGTGCCAAGAGGGGATTGAAGTGCAGACTACCCCCCCAAAACGGCCAATACACCTCTGTAACCTTGATCATAATCTTGGTGTTTTATTGGACGTTTCCCATGTGTTGTGTATCTGTAGGAGTCTAACGGTACAAAAATCATGGTTCGGTTCGTACTTCGGTTTTGCGCTCACGGTTCGGTTCATTTTCGGTTCAGTTTTGAAACAAAAAAAATGCAAAAACCGTTCGCTTGTTGTTTGTGTGTTTATTAAACCAACAATTTGTTTTAACATTATACAAACGTGAAAATAAAATAAATGCAAAGTGCTGCTTGGTAATACTAATAAGTTCAATAAAATATTCTCAAATAGGCAAAAAATGTTTGAAATATTATAAAAAATAAAGTCCTTGTAAGCAGTAAACATTTTTTTTTTCCAAAAGTAAAGTGCAGCAGTAATAGCCTGATTCATCAGCCGGTTTCACTTCGTGGAAACCATCTGAGCTCGCAGCATTAGGATTTGTTCGCTTGACGATAGGCGGGTCCTTTTTTTATTTAACCAGTTGCTGATATTTTGTCGTGATGTATGTAATGCACAGCTAACGGGACTAACTGTTATATTAAGCTTTTCCCAAATCCCGTTAGAAGAAGGACACTAACGTCTTTCCCATTCTCTTTGTTCCAGCTTTAAATCCTCAATCTTGGGAATTGTTGCCAACACAAAATGTATGAGTCTTGTATGACTGATTGGCTGGTGCCCGAACTTGCACTTCCGGGGTTCTTGCAAACCGTTTAGTGTATTCTGTCCTGCACCGAACCAAACGTCATGTACAGGAACAGTTCGGCACGAATACATGAACCGTTTCACCCCTAGTTATCTGTTTGTGTATATCTGTTTGTTTCTGTTTTGTTGAAGCACTTCGGTCAGCTGAAGTTGTTTTAAATGTGCTATATAATAAACTTGAATTGGACATGAAATTAATTTTTGCCCCATTTTCGTTGGACATGCAATCTCGACTAAAGAATCTAAAATGACAACCACAAAAAAAAAAATAAAAAAAGTCTACAAATCACTAGAAGGGGATAACTACATTTAAACTTATTTAAAACAGCAAAACAAACATGGTGTGGAGGTGTGGGTTTGCTTCATTATTTAAAAAAGTATATTTACATGCATGTTAAGTGAGCAACCCACACTGAAGACCGTGGCCCAAATCATCTCCAACTAAAACCGTCTTGCACCGGAACCAATGAATAAATAAATAAATAATGTATGTACTGTCTGCATTTACGGCAAAACTCCGCTCTGGTCTCTGAAAATTGTGAAAATCGCTTGTAAACTCATCCTGGTGAATAATTAGGACACTCTGAATGCAGAAGGTCAGTGAGGAATAACTTTGAACCACTGCAAACTGGTTAAAAATGGACCAGTTTGTCTGTCACGTTCCGAAGACAGTAAAAATGAGGAACTTTCAATTAAATATGATCTTTTATTCTTCAGTATTAAGGTTAAAATGCACTTTAAGCTCACAGAGAATCATAAAAACTGCACTGGAGAAGACCATGCATCTACCAAACCTATTACATATGTCCTGTACCGTATTAAACGTGTGTGTTCCAGCGGCCCCTCCACGCCTGGGCCCTCACCCTCACCCACCCTCACCCCCTCACCCACCCTCACACAGGAGAGCGCTGTTATGGTAATGGGGCTCTGACAGTGTTACGACTTCATTTCCTCCTTCTATGATCCATGAAATCGGCCATTACATTGTTTCTGGCTCTCTTTACGCCGGCCTCATCGTGCGGTCGGTCCTACACCGGGCCGGTCCAAGCTGGTTCACCTGCTCCTAACCCTCCGACGGCAGCAGCTTCAGAAGAATGTATTTTCCGGAGTATAATTCACAGCAGCCAAAAAATGAAGAAGAAAAAAACATATCTCATTTTTGGGGGAAATTTATTTTATAAAGACACAAGACACTAGGATCCGACATTTCCTGTTGAAAGTCAAGTTCTAGTAAAAACAAAAGGCGAGTTTCATTGTTGACAAAAGCGCGCGTTGCATGCTGGGAATTATTTTGGTCGGCGGCAAGAAACACTAATTCAACATGACGGACGGAGCGAGAAAGCACGTAAAGGGTATTGATCCCGGTTATTTATCCACTCTAACGGCAGACGACCCAAGACCATTTGACCAGAAATTGGTCATAAGCATCGACGGAGCCAAATCACCCTTTTCAACCCCGACAAAAGGTGGACCAAACCAAATTTCTGGTCAGAATCGCCAACTACCTGGACAAATATTCACTTTGGCGATATCCACAATGACTTGGTGGAAACTCCTGGGCCATTCACAGTAGAAAAGATGAAAACCTCCAAGAGTCTCGATGTGTTGTTGAACTTGTTGGAGTCCACAGTTTGTTAGGATCTTCTACGTTTGCTCTGCGGATGTTTGAAAGCCGTTTAATTCACCGTTAGTGGTTCTTTTCACTCAGAATACGAAAAAGACATTTTTCTTCTTCCGTGCTTCTATTTGTGCATCTGATAATGCAGCAGGAATTTACCATTATCGGGGAGAAATACGCGAGGTTACGCACTGTGTTTGACGCTACCGTGTTTCTTGCCTCCGACCGAAATATTTCCCAGCAGCAACGCGGGCTTTTAATAACAATGACGTCAGCTGAAACTCGCCTATAGAAGAGAGAACAACAGACTGTTAATGTCACATATGAACAGTTCTTCAGATAAACTATAACATAAACAACAGAACAAAACAAGTTTACCAAACTCTCCATCTCACTCCAAACCACTTTAGTTAAGTTTACTTATTTAGTGTCAGCTTGAAAACATTACATTTAAAGGGCCCATCTCATGCAAAATAACTCTTTTCACATTGTATCTTCTGCACATAAACAACCACAATTTTGGGTTTTGGAACATCCATTACACAATAGTTCTGAAATCTTACTGATTTCTTGGAGACAGTCACAGACCAGGAACTATGAAAGTCCGACTATTGCTCCTCCCCCCGCCCGTCCTGAGAAAACACAGACTCCACCCTCCAAACGTGACGTAGACTCTGAGTGAGCCGTCCTTCCTCCGCCATCTCAGGGAGGGAGGGGGAGACAGATGTGCGCCCTGACAGCGGCAGGAATAAACTTTTATTCATCATGGAGATACAGCGCGTTCAGCCGCATGTGTTGGACCCGGAATCGAACCATTTTCTGCTACGTCAAACGCGTCATAGGTGTATCTGCCGCGTCATCGCTGTAGCAGCTTTAGTTCGTTGTCATGTGGGAGGGAGGCAGAAATACGTGTAACCCACATCAAGTAGCACCACTTCCTGTGGCACCCTTATTGTGGCGGGACTACTTTCTTTACGTTCCGGTGTCCCCACACTAGGGCTGGGTATCATTAAGAAGTTGCCGATACGATACATATACATACGATACATATCTCGATACAGTGCACTTTCGATTCGATATGATATATTTCAAATCGATTCGATACGGTTCAATAAAAAATAAAGGCTAAATGATGGCTGTGATACTAAAAGTCTTTGTTAAACCACTTCTTGTGCAAAGTTCATATGAAACACAAACATTTTAATCATAAAAACAGTAAAAATATAAAATGTGTTGAATAAATGAGTTTCCTTTCACTCAACAAGCAACAAAACTGTAGCACTGTAACAAAACAATTTAGTAAAACACACCTAAAAATACTCTTGGTGGTACATCGATACAGCAGCCCACAATATCGATACTGTATCATCACATTAATGATACGATATATCGATATTCCGATATTTTTGCACACCCCTACCCCACACACACACACACTTTTCCTGCTCCTCTCCTCTGGCGCTACGACGCTGCTGCTCAAAAGCATCATCACGGATCTAATAAAGATTTGCTGGAGCCGATTTACTCTTCGTTTATTCCCCTCAGTTACATCTCAACGGTGAGTGACAACAATACTTCTTTTGAAAAATATTTACGACTCCTTTGAACCTGTCAGCACCCACGTACAGCCTGCTAAGATAACGCTAACTACCTCCCAAACAAATGCGGTCGGCGCGACTAATAAATGGACCTTTTAGTTTAACCCCCCCCCCTTTATTTTACTTTTTACTTAACCCGAACAGTTCACCAAAGCATCAGCATTGCCAGATATGTTTGTATTTGGCCGCCCTGAACATTTATAGAGTGTTTGCTACTTTTAAGCATGAGCCCAAGCGGCTATGGTTAAAAAAAAAAAAGCCAAATCAATCTAAAAACCACTTCAGCGACAAATACAAGGCCCACACATCACTCTTAGAAGGTAGAAAGATCTGGAAAGTTGATTTTACATGAGATGGGCCCTCATCAGACTTTAGAAACCAACAGTGAGATACATTAGACACAACTGACAGCGCAGGTCATGATACAAAGGACAGAAGTAGAGAAAACGCATCTCATTTTCAGTGTCCTTCACGTCACACAGAGCACATGTGCGCTCCTCCTCCGGGACTGATGGAAGCGTCCCGTCTCCAGTAAATCCACCAAATTCTTCATCCTCGGTGTCACTTCTGAGCAATTACGACAGCTCTGGCTAAATCTAGATTTTAGCCTGTGATTAGCTTTTTTGTTTTCTTCATTAGTTCAAAATAGAAAGTTAAATAACAAACTCCTCTAATTCATTTGGTTGGAGGCAGTGAAGATTTTAAAGGTCCCATACTGTAGTACCAAAATTTACTCTTGTAAATAACATAGATCAGAAAAGTTACCGATCTCTTCTTGATTTGAACTTTCTGGTTGGGGGTTCGTCACCTGCTTGTTTCCATGGATACATCATCGCTCTGCCTGGAATATTCCACATTAAACAGCTCTACTTCACATTTATTCAAGGACAGGTGGTTTTATAGCTTAAAAATACCAAGAAAAACATTAATTCTGACTGTTCTGAAAGGGTTCGCCTCTCCACAGATCTGACCTGTAACTTGGTCGGGTTTGGTCTCCACGAAGATAGAAAGGTTTAATGCCATACTGTGGAACAAAGCAATGAAATCTCCAAAGAAAATTTTACGTTCTTCTTTCTTTAACGAACAATACGTTCATTCGCATTGTGGTTTATTTTTTTCGATCATAAACAATAAACTTTTGTGCCTTTGTTAAAATTAGAATTAGTTTGTACGGCCAAAAAAATAAAAAATAAAATTGAATCTTTAAAAAAATTAAGATAAGAACTAAGAAAAAAGTGACTATATTTGTGTTCAAGGGGTTTAGTTTATGGAACAATCGAGTGATGATTAAAAAAAAAAAAAAAAAAGAAAGTCTAACACTGTAGAAGCCTTAAAAAAAAAAAAAGTATAAAGCGTTATGTTTTGAAAGACACAGAGCTCTGGAATGAATAAATTATGCGTTACATTTGGTTTGTTTTAAATTATGTTTTGTCTCTTGGGCCCCATCCACACTAGTACATATTGGAGTCGATTTTGTTGTAGATGCAGTGTTCGTTCACACTAATCTGATGGAAAACGGCTCCAGAGACGAACTGATCTGGTGCCTCCAGCTCCCACAAATTCATGTTTGTACAGATCTGATCCGGCACCGTGTGGACACCTGAAAACACTGATACTCTGATGTAGGATTTCTAGTCGTGTCCTTATTGGACCACGTCACTGTGACTCGCTCCTTCCTGATTCTCTGGGTTCGTGACATCGGTCATGTGATGCTGTTTAAGACAAAAGGAAAACGGTAGAGATAGAACTACTTACACAGAACAGACTCACCATCAGCAGAACACCCCTCTGTCACAGAAAGAACACTCATATTCCACTGAGTCGTGTCCTTTAGTCCCACAGAAGCTGAACCGCATCAGTGACACAATAGCGAACTGTTTTTTGAGCACTCCTTTTATGCAAATGATCCATGTGGTTTTAAGTTTTGTTTCTGTAAAACGTAAACACATATGCTCAGATCTGTGTGAATAGGGAAACGACACAGAAACGACGTGTCTGGACACAAATCGTTTCCAATACGGTGACACGCAGATTCGTTTCAGTTTAAACTAGTGATGGGGAAATGAGTCGGAGCTGAGGAGCACGTCTCCTTCTTTCTGAAACAAATTGCTCCGGAGAATTGCCTCGGAGCTCGTCTCGCAGCAGCCGCTCACGTGACCAAAGTGTGGAAGTGTCGGTTCCTCCCCCTGCTGCTTCGCTCTGCGTGTCAGTCGCTTTAGTGTATCGAAGCGTTTCATTGGCTCGGCGAATGTTCCGCTCTGCGATTGGTTCAGAGTGCTACAATATAAAAGATGCACCAATATTTTTTAAAAATGTTGGGTAGTGAGGAGTATTGTGTGACGTTAGTGGTGATTTTAGCGACTTTTGGCATTTGTTTAATTTTCGATGGCGTCTACAAGTGGAAAAAAGTGATCAGTGGTTTGGGATGACTTTGATCTAATTCCACATAACAAGGGTCATCGTGGTGGTGGTCGTGTGGTGGTCGTTGTCGTAGTGGTGGTCGTCGTTGTCGTGGTGGTCGTGGTGGTTGTTGTTGTCGTAGTGGTGGTCGTCGTCGTGGCGGTCGAGGTGGTTGTTGTCGTAGTGGTGGTCGTCGTGGTGGTGGTCATGGAGGTCGTGGTGGTGGTCGTCGTGGTCATTGTCGGAGTGGTGGTCGTCGTTGTCGTAGTGGTCGTCGTGGTGGTGGTCGTGGTGGTCATCGTGGTCGTTGTTGTAGTGGTGGTCGTCGTTGCCGTGGTGGTCGTCGTGGTGGTGGTCGTTATCGTAGTGGTGGTCGTCGTGGTGGTGGTCGTGGAGGTCGTGGTGGTGGTCGTCGTGGTCATTGTCGTAGTGGTGGTCGTCGTTGTCGTAGTGGTGGTCGTGGTGGTCGTGGTGGTGGTCATTATCGTAGTGGTGGTGGTCGTGGTGGTGGTCGTGGAGGTCGTGGTGGTGGTCGTCGTGGTCGTTATCGCAGTGGTGGTCGTCGTGGTGGTGGTCATGGAGGTCATGGTGGTGGTCGTCGTTGTCGTAGTGGTGGTCGTGGTGGTAGTCGTGGTCGTTATCGTGGTGGTCTTGGTGGTCGTTGTCGTAGTGGTGGTCGTCGTGGTGGTGGTCGTTATCGTAGTGTTGGTCGTCGTGGTGGTGGTCGTGGTGGTGGTCGTCATGGTCGTTGTCGTAGTGGTGGTCGTCGTTGTCGTGGTGGTAGTCGTGGTCGTTATCGTGGTGGTCTTGGTGGTCGTTGTCGTAGTGGTGGTTGTCGTCGTGGTGGTGGTCGTGGAGGTCGTGGTGGTGGTCGTCGTGGTGGTCGTAGTGGTGGTCGTCGTGGTGTGGTGGGTGGTATTATCGTGTGGTGGTCGTGGTCGTGGTGGTGTCGTGGTGGTCGTGGTGGTGGTCGTCGTGGTCGTTATCGCAGTGGTGGTCGTCGTGGTGTTGGTCATGGAGGTCATGGTGGTGGTGGTCGTCGTTGTCGTAGTGGTGGTCGTGGTGGTAGTCGTGGTCGTTATCGTGGTGGTCTTGGTGGTCGTTGTCGTAGTGGTGGTCGTCGTGGTGGTGGTCGTTATCGTAGTGTTGGTCGTCGTGGTGGTGGTCGTGGTGGTGGTCGTCATGGTCGTTGTCGTAGTGGTGGTCGTCGTTGTCGTGGTGGTAGTCGTGGTCGTTATCGTGGTGGTCTTGGTGGTCATTGTCGTGTGTCGGTGGTCGTCGTGGTGGTGGTCGTGGTGGTGGTCTCGTGGTCGTTGTCGTATGGTGGTCGTCGTTGTCGTGGTGGTGGTCGTTATCGTGGTGGTCGTTGTCGTAGTGGTGGTGGTCGTGGTGGTGGTCGTGGTGGTGGTGGTTATCGTGGTCGTTGTTGTAGTGGTGGTCGTCGTGGTGGTGGTCGTGGTGGTGGTCGTCATGGTCGTTGTTGTAGTGGTGATCGTCGTGGTGTTCGTCGTTGTGGTCATTGTGGTCGTTGTCGTCGTCTCTCCGAGGCCTCAGACACGTCGAACCATTTGAGACAATATTGCGACTGAGGTGTCAATGCTTCACGAGGCTCCATTCGCCCGTCACTAGTTTAAACGTAACCTTATATACACACAGTAAGTCGTAATTGAAATTGTAAACACAAACTTGATTTTCAAACGCTGATTTTCTTTTTTGGAATTTTGTCATTGGTTAATAGAGTTTTGGAAGAACTTTTTACTTCAGCCTAAACTCTTTCGGACATGATCCATGGGTTTGTAGTCTACGTTTTTTGTTTTGTAGGGCTGCAAAATGACCAAATAAGCTACTAAAAAATGTACAGAAAAGTCATCAGTCTCCATGGAAACGAGCGGACGACGTCGCCGCTTCGAACCTCCAAACCCCCCCCGCGCGCGTGTCCCCCTCCGACGTGTGTGCTCATTTGTGCTTCGGCGTCGTGGCTCGGCGTTTTATCGATCTGTGATGTGTCGGCGTGCGTCGGCGTGAGTCGGCGTCGTTAGCGTTGTCATGCGAGCAGGTTGCCGTGGCGATGTTCCCCTCACACCGGCGCGCATTAAGAGCGGCCGCTGATCGATACCTGCCAGCGCCGCGTATTAGAGCCAATCATTTTAACACCAACGGGGCCGCGGAGAGAGGCCTTTGTTTCACACGCCGCTAACTCGCGTCATAACAGAGCTGTCACCGACTCTTAGACTGACAAATGCTGCACAGAAATCTGAACGCTGGGGGTCGTTTAAGTTTAAAGACGGGGTATTACACTTCTGTGGGCTGTTAACTGCGAACACAACGTATACACCTTTTACACAACGGCCGGAAGTGTCCCCCTGTAGGTTTGCAGAACTTCCGGTTAAAGTTTTTCTGTGTCAAAATGTCTGTGTACATGTGTGTGTAAATGTGTGTGTAAATGTGAGTCGTATTCTCCAGCAGCTTCATAAATCTGCCCCATCACCAAATCTTCAACCAACAAACTCCACAAAGGATAAACATTCTAACATGAACAATTTATCCACAACTGTCAAGAGAAGAAAGAGCAAAACTTAAAGGAAACAACGAGCCACATTAGTGACACTCTGAACAAAACTAATGTTATGGTCACTGTTATGTTTACTGTATTTAACTGTTTTATGTTTATTGATTGCTAAGTTACGCCATCTAGTGGTCGCTTTAATTTATTCCTGTGATAATAATAGTAGAAGAAGAATGTTAGACAGGAAGTTGTGGTTCAGGCCTCACTCCTCCAAAATGGCCGCCCTTTGGTTCTGTTGAGTCTTTTTGGTGTTTGTTCAAGCATCGTCTGTGAGTATTACATGGTGAAACATGATTGTACACCTTTAATATTGTGTTTTGAGTTTGTAATGTAAAAGTTAGCACGTTTTTGGTGCAACATTATTATGCAAATTAGTCCGCAATTCATATGCTAATTTTGCTATGCTAACCGTTATGCTAACTGCCTAAATTCATTGACTGTTACTTTAATTGTTGGTGCTCTTTGTAATTTGTAATTTATTTGGCACATATATTAATGGCTATTCTTGTATGTGTTTGCTGTTGTAGTTTCACGGGACAAAGAACCAGTAAATTTCGCCAAAGCCAGCCGCTCTCTGTGAAGTTCTTCTGGGTCTACGTTTAACTGTTTGGATAGCTAGTGCAGCATCTAGCAAGGCCATTTACAGTCACGAATAGGGATGTAACAATAACCGAAATATCGTGATATTGTATCATCAGAAGTCTCTCAATAATATCGTGGGCCATCACAGTATATTGAATTACAAGTTTCTCTGCTTAAATTCATTGTTATGGTGCAGTTAACTACATAGACCATTTTCCTTTGTTCCGTTTCAGCGCAGACTAAAGAAATACAATTTAAAACTGCTTAGAACTGTTAAGAGAAAAAAGAAGCATATTCACAGATTTTTTAGCCTCCACAAAATATGGTATCGTACCGTGAAATGTATATCATGAAAATATCGTACCGAGAGATTTGAATATCAAGCAAAAGATGTTCATTTTGTCTTCTTATATACTTTAACTTCTTGGGTTCTTTTTAAAGACAATGCAGTAAAGTGTGTTTACCTTGTTGACATGTTTCGGCTACTAGCTGCAAGCCATCTACACCCCAAGGACAAAATCCCACAAGAACAAAAATGCAATGCCATCTACGAAATTCAATGCAAATCATGCAATAAATCATACATAGGGGAAACAGGCCGGGCATTTCACATCCGAAAAAAGGAACACCAAAAGGAATGCGAGAAGGAAACGTCAGGGAGACTCACCAGAACACAAAAAGACAAAGCAGAACAGGAAAACCTAAAATCCGCCATATCAGACACTGTAAAAGGAACAACCACATTATGGATCGGGACGGGGCTCGGGTCATTGGATCGGAAAACAACAAGTTCAAACGCTGGATCAAGGAGGACAGTGAAATCAGGAAACGAGGCACGGACAGCATTAACCGTGATGACGGCGCGTTCCTCCTTTCACACACCTGGGACACCCTCCTCCAGAGACACCGGGCGACGGGAGGCGTGGTCAGTCTGAGCGACCTGCCAGGTCCATCAGGTCTGACCACGCCTACAGGAAGTAACAACAGCTGATATACGACACGTCACCACCAACACCGGTGACAGTTCTGAAGATGCAGCAGCAGCCGAAACATGTCAACAAGGTAAACACACTTTACTGCATTGTCTTTAAAAAGAACCCAAGAAGTTAAAGATTTGAATATTGTTACATCCCGAGTAATGAATAAAACATAAGTAACTTCTGATTCTACAATTAAAAATAAAAATCTATTCCATTATGTTGATATTAGCATAGATAGATAGATTTGTGAAATTCGAATGCGAGGCATCTCTAGGATATTTAGAACGTTAGTTTTGCTCAGTAGTTCACTAATGTGTCATCGTTGTTCTTCATGTTAGAATGTTTATCCTTTATGGAGCTTGTTGGTTGAAGATTTGGTGATGGGGCAGATTTATGAAGCTGCTGGAAAATACGACACATTTACACACAAAAATACATTAACCAGAAGTTCTGCAAACCTGAAGTGAGACACGTCCGGTGTTTGTGAAAAAGGTCTATTTATATCACCATATTACCTTTTATTGTTTTGAAAATGTTATACCCTCACTATAGATGCATCCTGAATTTCAGACTTCCGGTCTTCGCACAATTCATACTGGGAAGGACTTTCCGAAAAAGTGAGCATCAAACCGTCATGTTTGTTTTCCCAGTGGGACGTGTCTATTGTCAAAGTCGATCTTTTCAAGTCTTTTGAACCATATCACTTTTGTTTCTGGTTCTGATATTGTCATATTTTAGTTTTGGGATTCGGACATCGTAATTGTGTGGTTGTTGGATCCTAACAGCGGAAAACGGCTCGAGAAATTTGTCTGTGAACTCCATAAATGCAAAAGGGAGTCAGATGTGTGTGACTCAAACCTCAAACTGTTTCCCTTCCCAACAGAAGTGAAAAATAATGAAATAGTGAAGATGATGAGTAGGATTGATCCACAGGAAGGACCAAAAAGGAAACATTTGACTGTTTAAGAAATCATCCCGAGTTTGTGATGAACATTTTGTATGTGGAGCGACAACAAACGGTTTGATGCTCACTTTTTTGGAGGATCCTTCCCGGTATGGATTGCGCAATGACCGGAAGTCCGAAATTCAGGAGGGGGCGGGAACATCTTGAACAAATATGAAACGTCAGAGCCCAAACGAACTTTGTTTCTGTTCTCGTCACCTCAAGAACAAGGACAAAGTTTTTTTTATGTTCTTATGAAGTACGAATAGGCCTTTAGTCTCTTTTCTATCGTAATCCTCCTGCGTATTCTGAAATAAGTTAATTTTGCGACTCTGTTTTATAGTGTGTTCCTGGTCAAAGCCGTCTCTGAAGAACGCTTTTTGAAGTGCAAGAGCTGAACCGCATTTCTGTCCCTCTTGGCTCTCTGTAATGTCACGGCTGATTGGCGCAGTTCCTGTTTTTATACCAACAAATCCCACAAAACGGGCAAACGCGCAGCCCTCCTGATGAATGTTTATGGAGGCTACACTATTAGCTAAATGTCAGCCGCCGCTAACATCATTTTAATGGCTTTCAAACATCTGATCCATGTTTTTGTGGGTCAATGAGAAAATGAGTCACAAAAACAGGAAAAATACCAGCGCCCGCCTCCCCACCGCTTTCCACAGGGGCAGGTTTTGTACTGAAATCTAAAGCCAAATTAGAGCAGATGCCCGTCCTCGCAACCTGGAAGCTGCGGTGTAAAAATCAGGATGTTTGACGCTGAATCGCTTAAAACGTGTCGGTGGAAGATGAAGTGTGGTTTCTGGTGTTGGCTGTTGGGAAATACATTCACAGGGAGGTGTTCGGTTTGATTCAGACAATTTAAATACTCTGAATTTTTGCATTGTGTGGCTTTTCTCTGTAGTTTTTAAACATCGACTTTAATACTTTTAGATTTTTCATGCGATACTTTGAATTTTAGTCTATGTTTATATGACAACGGTCTGAACAGAAGACGCAAAAGTGCCGTCGCGTTTTCACTTTTTATTCCACGTTTAGACGGGTGTTTCCGGGAGTAAATCTGTGTGCATACGGTGACGCAAAAGTGTGTGGAATTTGATTGTGTTTGCATGTATGTATGTGATGTGAACGAGTACACAACCTGAGCAGATCTGACCAGAGTTTTGTGTCTTGGGCAGTGTAGACGGAAACGCTACAGCGGAGTGAATTCAACTTTTACACTCTGGAGGGTGGTTTCAGTTTTTTGCGTTTTTAAGACTCAAAAATGGCATCACTGTCTAAACGAAAGACACTTCCCATAAAATATTTTGTTGTTTTTATCCGCCAGCATTCTCATGTAAACAGGCCCTTAGTTGGGTATTTTTTGCTTGAGTATGTGTACTTTTACTTCAGTAAAAAAAAAAAATTGTATTTTGTCCACCACTGGAAATAGTGTAATACTTGAATTGTGTATTTAGTAATATTCTTTCAGTTTTATTGATTCTACTTCCTCCAACATTTGTGAACAAAAAACAAAAAACACTCACCTGTTTTTTTTTGTTTGTTTTTTTACATGGCAACAACTGTGAACAGAGGCCTAATATTAAAGGTGCATTATGTAACTTTTGGTGGGTTCGTCAAAAGCTTTTCTCTGTGGATGTCATCATTGTTCTGCCTGGAATGTCCCACAGTGAGACATTAAACATTTATACCAGTATAGTATCCATAGAAACAAGCAGGTGACGGACACCCAGTCGAAAAGTTACCTCAGCAAGTTGATTCATTTTACATTTTTAAGGTTTTATTTACACTGAAACGAATCACCATATCGGAAACAATTGTTTCTGTGTCCGCAATCAAAACCTGAAACCACCTGAAACTCTAGTCACATGACCAGGCTGGCATCATGCATGTCACAACGTCATGTGGGAGGTAAAAACAAGGAAGTGGAGCACTGTGTCGAGCCGAGGAAGATGGCAGGTGTGAAAACTGTATTTTCGTGGTCCGACAACAAGGTTCAGTTGTAGCACTGTCTACAACTACTATGCTCATCTTAAAAGACGAGCATAGTAGTTGTAGCTTCGCTGTTTCTCTGGTTTGTTTAAACTGTTTTCCGCAATAGCGTCACATGACCCATGTCACAAACTCAGCGAATCAGGAAGGAGCAAGTCACAGTGGACCAATAAGGACGTGACTAGAGCTCCTACATCAGAGTATCAGTGTTTTCAGGCGTCCACACGGTGTCAGATCTGTACTCAGATGAATTCGTGGGACTTGGAGGAATCCGTGTGTCATTCATTCATTCGTTTTTCAATATAAAACCAAAAATAAGAAAAAGAAAAAACAACAGTTTTCTTCATTATTTGTCTCCAAAACAAAAATGAAAAAAACAGATAACGATTCGTTTTTTCAGTTTTCGGTTTTGTGTGTAAATGAAGAATGGACTGCGATGCCGGACTTTTACACCGCATATGGACTGAATCAGGACTGATCCAGGTATGGGACCAGACTGGAACCAGACCAGGACCAGACCGGGACCAGGGCAGACTCCGAGCTTTGACTCTGAGCCTCCGCGGGGTCCGAGCCTCAGCTTCGAGCTCTGGCCCTGCCGTGGGCTCTGAGCCTCCGGTCTGGTCTCTGTCTGGTCTCAGTCTCAGTCCCGGTCTCAGTCTCGGTCTGGTCCTGGTCTGGTCCCAGTTTGGTCCCGGCCTGATCTTGGTCTGGTCTCGGTCTCAGTCCCGCTCTGGTCCCGTTCTGGTCCCGGACCTGGATCAGTCCTGGTTCAGTCCGTATGCGGTGTAAAAGTTCGACATCGCAGTCACGGACGTCACGTAGACGGATCCGTTATCTGTTTTTTTCCATTTTTTATTCAAACACAAAATCGAAAACTGAAAAAATGAATCATTATCAGTTTTTTTTTTCATTTTGGTTTTGGAGACAAATAATGAAGAAAACTTTTTTTTTTTTTTTTTTCGTTTTCTTATTTTTGGTTTTATATTGAAAAACGAATGAACGAATGACAATGGATTTGGAGGCACCAGATCGTTCCATTTCTGCAGCCGTTTTCCATCAGATGAGTGTGAACGAACACGAAAACAACTCAAATACAAACTAGTGTGAATGGGGCCTAACTAAAAAAGAACAGTCCACACATGAATATTCAGTGAAAACACATGTCATTGTATTTGAATCTTTGCCTGTAGAGCTGTTTCCAAACTGTTTTTTTTTTTTTTTTTTTTTCTTTGACTGAAATCAGCTGTGTTATCATTTGTGTTTCATTTAAACAAGACAGAAACCAGAATCTGCCAAAGCCCATAAAGCAGATAAAAGTGATAATTGAAATACGAGCAGTGAAAGACAAGAGCAGAGATGTGGAGGCTCGTGTGAATCTCTGAGGAAAACTCCGCGGGTGATTTAAAGTGAATGTTTATCAGAAGTGACAGTGTTTCTCTTTTGGGACTCGGATCAGCAGCTGTGGATCTGCTCTCGCGTCTCTCAAGTCTCTAATATCACAATCTTATAATTATGTTAAAGCTGCACTGTGGAACTTGTCCGGTGGGGGGTCCGCTACCAGTCTGTGCTCATTTCTCAGACTTTATTGATCCACAAAGGAAATGACTTGGACACATTCGCTCACACATCACAATATTTTATAATAACAAAAAGTAAACAAATACAGGGTGTCCCATAAAAATTTGACATTTCGCAGGCCAATAATTTAGGCGATTCTTGTTGAAGTAACATCAAATTTTCACAGAATATATAAAAACAGATCAAGATTTTATATTTAATGTTTTATACGGTATTGAGATTTGGGGCAATACGTATAAGACTAACTTTTAAAATGTAATCCCCTACAGATTACAGATTACATACGCCAACATGTAGTTTGTAACGTAATCCATGAAGTTACTTAAAGTGAGTAATGTAATCTGATTACTTTGGATTACTTGATTTGCTGTAGAGAAGCAAAGACGAGGAAATCTTCACATAAGAAGTTTTGTCTGATAAAAGAAAATAAAAAGGCCGAGTTTTTACTGAACCAAATTAAAAATATTATTGATAGAAGAAGAGGAGACACGGTCCATGCAGCAGGTTTAGTCCTGGTTTAGACCTGGTTTAGACCTGGTTCAGACCTGGTTCAGATCTGGTCTAGTCCCGGTTTAGTCCCGGTTCAGACCAGGTTTAGTCCTGGTTTAGTCCTGGTTTAGACCTGATTTAGACCTGATTTAGACCTGATTTAGACCTGGTTTAGACCTGGTTTAGACCTGGTTTAGACCTGGTTTAGACCTGGTTTAGACCTGGTTTTAGTCCTGGTTTAGACCTGGTTTAGTCCTGGTTTAGTCCTGGTTTAGACCTGATTTAGACCTGGTTTAGACCTGGTTTAGACCTGGTTTAGACCTGGTTTTAGACCTGGTTTAGACCTGGTTTAGTCCCAATTCAGACCTGGTTTAGTCCTGGTTTAGTCCTGGTTTAGACCTGATTTAGACCTGGTTTAGACCTGGTTTAGACCTGGTTTTAGACCTGGTTTAGACCTGGTTTTAGTCCTGGTTCAGACCTGGTTCAGACCTGGTTTAGTCCTGGTTTAGTCCTGGTTTAGTGTCTGACAATGAGTGGAATTACAGGAAAAAAAAAAAAAAGGGGGGGATATAGTCCAAAATGTAAAAACAGGAAAATCCTGCCGTGTAATCGATTTATTTCAACAAAGTAACTGTAATCCAATTACCACTCATGTAAACAGTAACTGTAACTGAATACAGTTACTCATCATTTGTAATCCAGTCTTTAACCCTGCAAAAAAAGGCAATAAAGAAATCAACACACATGATCAACTTACAATTAACCAACCAATGTGTTATTTATAAACCTTCAAACGCTGAAATTTTATGATTTAGTCGATCCTTTATACTCTCAAAATCATGTTCAAATTAAACAACAATCTCCTCTCAAAATCTTTACAGAACATGTTCAAAATCTGAAAGAGACAATATGAGCTCAGAGGCACGGCCGTGTTTATTAAAAAGAAAATCAGAACAAACATCATGAAATTTTGTAAATCTGTTAAAGGGGCGGAGCTCTGGAACAACTGGACAGAAAACCTAAAACTGCACACTAGTCTCTTCCACTTTATAAAGACGTTTAAATGTTTAACTCTGGACAGATACATGAAATATGACACTTAGTTTGTGCTGTAGGACTTTGTTGTTCTGTTTCTGATTTGTTTGTTTTCTCTTGCTGTATTTTTGAAGATGAACTGGTGTTAAGATGAATCTCTGACAAAGGAATTAAAGAGTAAAAAGGCAGAATAAGCTTAAGCTTCAGCCTGCACCTTTTCGGTCTGTGTATGTTAAATATGACTGTCTGTGAATTAATGTCAAAATATACCTGTGACCGAAATAAATACATACAATTTAAATTTGTGTTTTGTTTTTTTCAGGTTGAGCTGTTCACTTCCAAAGAGAAACATTTTGTGTCTTAGAATCTGCTCCACACACTCACCCAAGACTGTGCAGACTTCAATGCAACATTTGGAAAAACTTCACCAACTGGCAAACAAATTTGGACTTGATACCAAAAATGTAATGTAAAAATGAGTTTGGCAGCTTATGCAGGGCTAAAGGATCTGGTAGAACATCAAAACATGAAAAAAAAGGTCGAGCAAATTTGTGAAAAACTCTTGCGAAGCCCCAACAAGTCCATAAGGAGAAGAAGTTTGGAAACCCAGATTCCTCGAATGACGGTTTGATGTAACCAAATCCTTTAGCTCAGACACAGTCTTGGGCGAGTGTGTGCGAGCAGATTCCAAAACGATTTCTCTTTGGGAGCATAGACCGTATATATGAGTGGACATAGTGAACGAGCCAGACGGAGTGATGCAGCAGAATACGGCTGAACACTTACCAACAATTGTGCCTGGTCAAGCAGAAGTAAACAGCAAGACCAAAAATTCAAGTTAATGCATCTGATATAAAAATGTATTCAACAGATACATATGTACCTTTTTTTTTTTTTCTGTACCATTTTTGGTTCTAAAGTTCCATATGTTTTAAACAGACCATGTATGAAACATGGAACAAAAAATTATTTCCCAAATTTCAAAGACCCAAAAATCATGTAAATAAATGGATGTATTTCATCATATCTTGTGTTATTCCATCTTTGAACTGTTGATGAAGGTACATGATTTTTCAAAAAAAAAGTATTTAAAATGATAAAAAATGTTCTTGGAAGGACTGACATATTTTATAGAAATAGTTTCCTTTCATTTTGAAGTAATATTAAAGTTTTCAGAAGAAAAAAGCGACAAATGATGTAAAATCCTGCACCTTCTACTTGTTTGCACAATTTTCCCTCCGTTACTTTTCCCTCCGTTACCATGACCTTTCTTAATAAAAAATCTCATGAGTCAAAAAGTAAGAGGTTTTTCAACCTAATCTTGTACCATATGGTAGAAAACTATATGAAGCAAATATTCAAACCAGTTTGTTAAGGATATGTAAGTGAGAACCAAGAGTTATCACTGTTTGGATTTATTGCCCAAAAAGTGCTGCATATTTCATTCCCTCCGTTACCGACATGAGTTTTAAAAATTTTTTGTCAACAACTTGAAAGAATCTCACAGGTTTAACTTGACCCTGTTGGAGTGTAACTCTTTCCTACATTCTGATACTTTACTTATTTCAATTCAGTTTCTGAATAAGAGACATTTGAATGTCAAAAATCTGGCCCTGTTTCCCTTCGTTACCATTTGACTGGACCCAGTTATGGAAAAAACGGGCGTGTACCAGTGGAAGTGAAAATGTGGGTTGAGCTGCAATATGGCGTAGAGAAAATAAGTGACTAACGATGACTTAAACATACACAAATCACTCCAAATATAAATCCGGGAGAGAGGAAACAACTATTACATGGCTCTGAAAAGTGGATTTAGTAGAACAGGTCCACTCACAATGACACGTGAAGGTTTTTCAAGTTGTCAAGCATTAGGTGAATACAGTTTTCTTTTTTTCTTTTTTATTTTCAGGAGCCTGTGATCAGTCCGAGTGTTCATGGTCCAGTTTAAGAGTTTGATTTTTAACAAAAAGGTGAGAGTGATCCTAACTCGTTTTGACTGTGACGTTATAGTATAATATTTTGGTCGGAGGCAAGAAACACGGTAGCGTCAAACACAGTGCGTAAACTCGCGTATTTCTCCCCGATAATGGTAAATTCCTGCTGCATTATCGGATGCAAAACAAATAGAAGCACGGAAGAAGGAAAATGTCTTTTTCGTGAAAAGAACCGCTAATGATGAATTAAACGACTTTCAAACATCCGCAGAGCAAATGTAGAAGATCCTAACAAACCGTGGACTCCAACAAGTTCAACAACACATCGAGACTCTTGGAGGTTTTCATCTTTTCTGCTGTGAATGGCCCAGGAGTTTCCACCAAGTCATTGTGGATGTCACCAAAGTGAATATTTGTCCAGGTAGTTGGAGATTCTGACCAGAAATTTGGTTTGTTCCACCTTTTGTCGGGGTTGAAAAGGGTGATTTGTCGTCCGTCGATGCTTATGACCAATTTCTGGTCAAATGGTCTTGGGTCCTCTGCCGTTAGAGTGGATAAATAACCGGGATCAATACCCTTTACGTGCTTTCTCACTCCGTCCGTCATGTTGAATTAGTGTTTCTTGCCGCCGACCAAAATAATTCCCAGCATGCAACGCGCACTTTTGTCAACAATGAAACTCGCCTATTTAAGAGGAACTTGTTTAAACCATCTCACCTGTCGTCGTTCCAGCTAAACCAGGGGTGGGCAAACTACGGCCCGGGGGCCATATGCGGCCCTTTAAACCCTTTAATCCGGCCCGCCAAACTGGAATAAATTACATTAATAAACCTTGTTGATGTTTTATTTTTCATGCATTTCCGGCGTTTCCCAGTAGATGGCGCACTATATATACATTGAGGTGCGGCGTATTATGTTGGCTGCAATGCTTTATGGGAAAGTGTTCTTACAGGAGTCATTCAGACCATGAGTGAAGTAGTGGTGTTCAAGATATAAGGCTGCACTGCTTCCTGTTTAAGTTCATAAAAATCGAAGACAAAAATTATATGGACGTTATGTTGTAAGTTTTAACCATGGATCTATTAAAATAACTGGATACAGTTTTGCTGCTTGTAGCTGCCTCCAGTTGACGTAGTGTCACTCAGTGGTTCTACAGTCGAAAAAATACCATGGGCCGAGAGAAGATTTTTCTCATAGAGGCAATGTAATCACAACCTGCTCGTGTTCGGCTGACAGGGACCTACAACTTTCAAAAATGTCGGATTTTGTGGCGATTTTTACCTATTTTTAGATCATAAACTTTTTCTCAGCTCAAAATCCTTCAGTTGTCTTAACAAACGCTTTATAATCATTAGCTTCGGATACGCTCTGCTCCGCTCTAGCTCCTCTCGCTCTGATTGGTCAAAGCGATCACGTGATACACGAACCCGCGCACCGTGCGTGCGTTTGCGTGCATTTGTGTGCCCGCGGGAGAAAAGAGCACTACTGCGCATGCTCGATCGACCCACAGCCACCGGAAGTACCTAGCCAGGCTAGGCTAATCTGGGATCATGCGCCATTGAGCTCAGCCCATTGACTTGAATGGGCGGCCATTTTGGAACCTGGGGGCTTGGTTTTAATGCATTAAGAGTCTAGTTTTATTGCACGTGTAGGTGCGCATGTGTGTGATTTTGCGGCGTGGGCTCTGTTTCTCATTAAAACCCGATCGCTCTCAATTCACCTTCGCCTGTGGTATGCAGTGGAGCACTTCTGATAATCTTTAATGTGTGTTGAATCTTTCGCGGAAATGTTGTAGTGCGTAGTTCGCTTCCTACATAAGCGTAAATACGAATATAATGCAGCCGAGCTCCTAACATGTCATGTCCTGTGTTCTGTCCGGCCCTTCAGGCAAATTTTAGGACCATATGTGGCCCGCGAGCTAAAGAGTTTGCCCACCCCTGAGCTAAACCAACTCTTTCTGTTCGTGTGACTGTGTTCAAACAAAGCTCAGACTAACAAAACTTCAGTCAGAGCAGTGCCTCCTGTTAGAAAATATCGATAACATCATCTGCAAAGTGTCAGTACAGTCTTAAAGGTTGTATAGAGGATTTTCCAAGGAACGAGAAATCCAGCGACTGTTTGTCCTTTTTTCAAATGTTGCGCATGTGTGAAACCACCTCCCCTCCCCTACAGCTCCTACGTAGAAACACCTCCTTCCCCTCCTCCTTACGACAGAAACAGGTTTGTTTACAGCCGCTGCACATGACTTGTAAACAACTAACTACAGTGTTGGTTAGACAAGACGGAGAAGTGAGGAGCGGGGGGAGCGGGTGCGCGGACATTTCGTTCGCGGACGAGAAGTGAGGAGCAGGGAGAGAGCGGAGCAGGAGAGAGAGAGAGGAGAGAGGAGAGGAGAGGGAGCGGGGAGCGGTGCGCGGAGATTTCGTGCCCGGAGAAGTGAGGAGCAGGGAGAAGAGCGGATCGGGCAGCGGGGACAGGAGCAGGAAAGGGGTGCAGAGAAGGTTGCGCGAAGATTCAGTGCGAATGAACTAACTACAACACGCAGCAGCAAGCGGACTCTTTCTTTGCCTTGAAAATTACGTTTTCAGACATAGGATATCGCTTTCGTGTCCTGAAAAACGTTTGTGTAACTCTTGGAAATAAAGTACGTTTTCATAATAAGCAGAAGTTTCCTGTCCAGGAGTAATTTGTGGACCAGTGCGTCAGTCTTTAGACCCTTCGTCTGCTTCAGTCGCGCCATCGCTGGAATGAATCTTCAAGAATCACCTTAGTTTGGCTTCGCTGCTTTTCCCCTTGTCTTCTTCTTTCAGCGACCTCAAAAACAGACTTTCTTTTGCGGCGAACTGCTCCTGGATTCTTGTCGCCATTGCAACAAACTTTGTGCGAACTGCGAGGAAGATATAGGTCAAAAAAAAGCCGCTAAGAACTGTTGCGTTGGTGGAGTAAACAGCGTCTGTGCGTCTTGCGTCTGTGGACTGCGTGACAGTCGTACGTAAACCACGTACCGGCGGCGCAGGCAAGTCAGTTACACTAGAAACGTAGGGAGTTTGATTGACAGCCTGTCAGCTCACAGATAACGAGGCAGTGTCGTTATCTATTGGCAAATGTTTAGCCCCACCACGTCCAGAGTTGATGAATTTTTATTCTCTTTTTTTTGGTCATCATAATTACAAGGCTACTGCATCTATAATCTATCACTGACAATTTGAAACAAAAAAAAAAAATCCTCCATACAACCTTTGAGTAGTATTTAAAATCAAGAATTACCCAGATCCCCGAGCGCACAGAGGGTTGGAGGAGTGATCCAGGAGCAGACTGCAGACCTCACACACACACACACACACACCAGAGTGTATATGGGGCCGTATGTCACACATGAATATTTCACATTAACCCGACTTTAAACATGGAACATTATGTCTCCCGGTAACCGACATCAAATATTAAAGGAGCAGGAGACAGGAGCGGCTCTAAATCACATTGTTACTATAGTTAAAGACCCGGAACACGTTTTACTCCACGAATCTGTCGCACACGAAGCTCCTGACGTCAAAAGAAGTCCACTGCGTCTAATTATAAAGAGTTTTTGAAGTGTTCGCGAATCAGGAAGTGCGCTGTTGACATGCTAGACGTAGTTAACCTAACAGTGATCACATGCACAATCTGATTATTAACAGATTTCTGGAGTCATAATATTAAAATGAAATTGAAATGAAAATTATCACGTTTCTTTCTCACATGTTGCAGCTTGTACGTCTTTTAAATCATCTTTAAAGTCCAGAAATCAGATTATAATCGTATTTTTTGTATGTGCATTTAAATATAGTCACTGATGGCAAAACTCTGACATCAGACCTGGTTCAGTCCTGGTTCAGTCCTGGTTTTGTCCTGGTTTAGTCCTGGTTTAGATCTGGTTCAATCCTGGTTCAGTCCTGGTTCAGTCCTGCTTTAGACCTGGTTCAGACCTGGTTTTCAGACCTGGTTTAGCCTGGTTCAGTCCTGGTTTAGATCCTGGTTCGGTCCTGGTTCAATCCTGGTTTAGATCCTGGTTCAAATCCTGGTTCAGACCTGCTTTAGACCCCCTGGTTTAAACCTGGTTTAGTCCTGGTTCAGTCCTGATTTAGACCTGGTTTAGTTCCTGTTTTTTTCCTGGTTCTGGTTTATTAATTTAAACACAAAATCGAAAACTAAAAAAAAAAAAAAAAAAAAAAAATCATTATTTGTCTCCAAAACCAAAATGAAAAAAAAAAAAAAAAATAATAATAATAATAATAATAATAACTTTTTTTTTTTTCAGTTTTCAATTTTGTGTTTAAATGAATAATGGAAAAAATGGATAACGACCGTTTCCATGACTTAAACTGCCATGCCAGACTGAACCAGAACTAAACCAGGACTGAGTGCTGGGACAGGCCTGGAGGTGCACCTGCGTAGACTGTCAGGTGATCAGGACTGAGACCAGGACCAGACCAGGACCAGACCGGGACCAGATCAGGACTGAGACTGGGACTGAGATCAGTTTAGACCTGGTTCAGTCCTGGTTTAGTCCTGGTTTAGTCTTGTCCAGCCCTGGTTCAGTCCTGGTTCAGTCCTGGTTTAGTCTGGTTTAGTCCCAGCCCTGGTTGAGTCCTGGGGTCAGTCCTGGTTCAGTCCTGGTTTAGTCCTGGTTTAGTCTTGTCCAGCCCTGGTTCAGTCCTGGGGTCAGTCCTGGTTCAGTCCTGGTTTAGTCCTGGTTTAGTCCTGGTTTAGTCTTGTCCAGCCCTGGTTGAGTCCTGGGGTCAGTCCTGGTTCAGTTCTGGTTTAGACCTGGTTTAGTCCCGGTTCAGTCCTCATTTTCCATTATTCATTTAAAGACAAAATCAAAAACTGAAAAAAGAAAAAAGAATCGTTATCCGTTTTGTTTTTTTGTTTTTTCATTTTGGTTTTGGAGACAAATAATGAATATAACAGTTTTTTTCGTTTTCTTATTTTTGATTTTATTTTGAAAAACTAACGAACGAACGACACACGGATCATCTGACACCTGTATTCTGTTTTTTATGTTGTCCGTTGTAAACAGCGGTCGTTGTTCGTGGTAAACAGGCCGTGGGTGAGCGCCGCTACATGAAAACGCTCCTCGCCTACGCTCGCTCTTAAACTCGCCGGGGCTGACGCGCGCGAGCTAAGTGCCCGCTCACCGCCTCGCCTTTAATCGTCGACATGGGAACACTCACCACGGCGACCACACGGCAAAAAACCTCCACGCAAATGTGAAGGTGACGCCCCCCCCCCCTTCTCCTCCTCCACGTGGTCGAGTGGGAAGACGATCGTTTAACGGGTTTTATTGTCGTTGTTGACGGACGGGAATCGTTTTTGGGAAGTTTAGACGGACGATTCTGGAAAAATAAAGTGAACGTTAAAGGAGCTACATCTGTTTTTTACACAAGTGTTTGAGGAAAATGTTGAAAAAGCGTTTCTTAAAAGTTCTGTCTTTCACAGAACGAGATCTTGTCCTCCGTCTCTCCTAAACTAAAACCAGGACTAAACCAGGACTAAACCAGGTCTAAACCAGGTCTAAACCAGGGCTAAACCAGGACTAAACCAGGTCTAAACCAGGTCTAAACCAGGTAAACTAAACCAGGACTAAACCAGGACTAAACCAGGTCTAAACCAGAAACCAGGACTCTAAACCAGGGCTAAACCAGGACTAAACCAGGTCTAAACCAGGGCTAAACCAGGACTAAACCAGGTCTAAACACCAGAAACTAAACCAGGACTAAAACCAGAACTAAACCAGGACTAAACCAGGAAACCAGGAACTAAACCAGGACTAAAACTAAACCAGGAAAACCAGGACTAAACCAGGACTAAACCAGGTCTAAACCAGGTCTAAACCAGGTCTAAACCAGGACTAAACCAGGTCTAAACCAGGACTAAACCAGAACTAAAACCAGGATCTAAACCAGGTCTAAACTAAACCAGAAACTAAAAACCAGTCTAAACCAGAACCAGAACTAAAACCAGGTCTAAACCAGGTCTAAACTAAACCAGAAACTAAAACCAGGTCTAAACCAGGACTAAACCAGGAAACCAGGACTTAAACCAGGACTAAAACCAGGACTAAACCAGACTAAACCAGGACTAAACAGAACTAAAACCAGGTCTAAACCAGAACTAAAACCAACAATAAACCAGGACTAAAATCAGGTCTAAACCAGGTCTAAACCAGAACTGAACCAGAACTAAACCAGAACTAAAACCAGGACTAAAATCAGTTCTAAATCAGTTCTAAACCAGGTCTAAAACACGTCTAAAACCAGAACTAAAACCAGCCGTGTTGTCAGTTTGTCTCGGGTTTGAAAATGCAAATGTCCGCCCCACCTGTAGAGTCACGTCTGCGCGGCGGCCGCTCCTCCGTGAATTCATTAAGACTGATTTGATAAACTCGTCGTGAGTGAAAATGCCAGCGTGGTTTACACATTTACATGTTCTTAGCATGTGACGCCGCACGCCGCACGTTTACACAGATAATGACCTAATCACGGGGAAGCGCGCGCTGGTTTCGCATGATCTTTTTTAATCTAATATGCTAATAATAATTTCCTTAATTCCAACAGCGGAATTCATTTAAAAATTTAAAAAGTTTGTAGAAATTATTGGGCAGTGGT
>NW_026571070.1:3995903-4063403 GCF_026225935.1 Boleophthalmus pectinirostris
AAAATAACAAATGCTGGTTGCTGCGTGACCTCTCTGTGCCTGCAGGTCCTGAACAGAGGTGCACACCCATAATTCTGACTCACTCTGGAGCCACATGTTCGCACACTGTTATTTGCTCTGATCTTCGTGTGTTACATTCTCTGTATTGGACATTGTTGGAAAAATTATTCGAAAATGAATCGCGGCTGCGTCTGGACAACAATCTGTTACTGCGCTGGAGTCGTACAGCGTCATTTCAGGCAGAGGAGACGCGTGTCCCTCCCATGATGCATCTAGAATAGTTGGTTTAGACCAGAGGTGTTCACACTTTTTCATCATGTGAGCTACTTACAAAATGACCAAGTCAAAATGATCTACCTGATACAAAGTCAAACAAACTGCACTGAAACACTCTGTGCCCCTTTTTTGGACCCTCCCCCACAGTTTGAGAACCTCTTCTTTAAGAGAACTTCCTCTGGCACTTTACACAAAAACTGTGAAAAAAAAAAAGTGAAGGAAGATTTTTAAACCTGTTTTTTAAAGTTCCAAACTGGAGTTTCATTCTTTTCTGGTTTTGCAGTGATATTTACCAGCCTCTGCACGTTTACCAAACCAAACGCACATCGTGACAAACACAGATGCATTTGTCACTTTTGTTAGACAAACTTCAGCCAAATGTGGCAGTAGGTCTGTTCTGTAGATCCGCTCTATGCTGTAGACCTGCTTTGTGCCAACACTGGAACACAAATTTAGACTGGTTTTTGCTTCACGTTTGGTCTTGCTCTTCTAATCAGCCGCACTGTGGGAGGGGCTTGTGTTGGCTGTACGCAGGAAGGAGCGAGAGCGTGAAAAGGCGAGGGCGGGGCGTGCTGACGTGAGGCAGATGGACAGGTAGGATGTTTAGGAAGTTGAACCTGCCCTGTGATGCACGCTGGTACACGAGGGCACACGCTGTCGCAGACGAGCCGTGCATAGGGAGCGTGTGTGTTTGTGATGCGCCGTAGAGTCTCCGCGGGTTTCAAATGAGCGCACAGGCTGCACTGAGACGCCCCACACGCTCCTGCACCCGCTACAAGTTTATTACCAACAGCAGCGGCCGCAATGAAACATGATCACACTTGTTGAGTGTCAGACCTCGAGTGAGAGACAAGACCGAGTCCAAACGCGAGTCCGAGACACGAAGATCTACCCACACGACCTTGGCGATCGACTGGTAGATCGCGATTGACGTATTGGGCACCCCTGGTTTGGACCTTCTGTCTATGGTTTGGACCCGAGTTGCGTTCTGGTTTTTCTCGTTCACACCAGAGGAACCGCAACAAAATTTGGTATTTGGTGCAGATTCAAGCGAACCAAGACCACCTCTAATTTGAGGTCTCGGTCCGCTTGTTTTGGTTCGGGTCCGAGTCCGATTGACGCTTTCACACCAACACAAACGAACCGAACTAAGAGCTTTTGGTTCGAATAGACGTTTGGTGCACCAAATACTGTCAGTGTGAAAGCGCCCTCAAACTCAGCCGGTCACATATCCACATTTATTCATTTAAGTTCACGTTAAAGGGTAATTTTATCCAAAGCGCGAGTCTTGTGTGTCATGGAGGTTTGTCCACACGTCGTAACCGGAGACGGCGTGTGATTTAATGCTTCCATTTACCTACAGGATCCATAACGCTGATGTACGAGGTCGTTTATGGGAGACGAATGAAGGATGAGGAAATACAGGGTTTAGTTTTGGTCTCGTGTTGCAGTACTTAAAGGAAATGTGTGTAACCTGCGCTCTGCTGTTTTAGGAAATAAGCAGTGATGGAAGAAGTAACGGATTTCGCTCCGGAGTTTAAGTCGCTCCAGCAAAAAAAATGTGTAATGAAGAAGAAAAAAACATATATAAGGCGCATTTTTGGTAGAAGTTTATTTTGTAAAATCATAAATCAAGTTTTAGTATTTGGTTTAGTCCTGATATAGACCTGGTTTAGACCTGGTTTTAGACCCAATTTTAGTCCTGGTTTAGACCTGGTTTAGTCTTGGTTTAGTCCTGGTTTATACCTGGTTTAGTCCTGGTTTTAGTCATAGTTTAGTCCTTATTTAGTCCTTGTTTAGTCCCGGTTTTGTCCTTGTTTAGTCCTGGTTTAGTCCTGGTTTTAGTCATAGTTTAGTCCTGGTTTAGTCCTGGTTTTAGTTAATTTATAGTTTAGTCCTGGTTTTAGTCATAGTTTAGTCCTGGTTTTGTCTTGGTTTAGTCCTGGTTTTAGTCATAGTTTAGTCCTAGTTTAGTCCTGGTTTAGTCCTGGTTTAGTCTTGGTTTAGTCCTGGTTTTAGTCATAGTTTAGTTCTGGTTTAGACCTGGGTTAGTCCTGGTTTAGTTGTCGGAATGTCAGCTTCAAAAAGTGTCGGAATGCCGGAATATCTGGTGGGCGTCTGTGGGGATAAAGGTTGGACCAAAACACAAAATTATTACACAGTTTATCCACGTCCAATGTTTTTTTTTGTACCTAAGACTTTATCTGCTTCACAGAATCTTCCGTTCAGTTGTCGGAGGTGAATTTAAGTCGACACAGACAATGGAAAAACAGGCAGGAAGTCGTGGGAATTATGCATAATTTAAGACCGTTTCAAATTTTCACGCGGTGACTGATGAAGCTGTAAATACACATAAGTTCCTCGGCAATATCCCGCTCAGCGTTCACCCGGGAACTGCTACTGCTACGCCTTACTGTTTGCTACTGAAACTGCTATTCCTACTGCTAACTGAACTGCTAAGTCTACTGCTATGCTACTAAACTGCTACTGCTACTGCTACTGCTGCTGCTACTACTCTGCTACTGCTACTGCTACTGCTACTGCTACTGCTACTGCTACTGCTACTACTGCTACTACTGCTACTGCTACTGCTACTACTACTGCTACTGCTACTGCTACTGCTACTACTGCTACTGCTACTGCTACTGCTACTGCTACTGCTACTGCTACTGCTACTGCTACTGCTACTACTGCTACTGCTACTGCTACTGCTACTGCTACTACTACTGCTACTGCTACTGCTACTGCTACTGCTACTGCTACTGCTACTACTGCTACTACTACTGCTACTGCTACTGCTACTGCTACTGCTACTGCTACTGCTACTGCTACTACTGCTACTGCTACTGCTACTGCTACTGCTACTGCTACTGCTACTGCTACTGCTACTGCTACTACTGCTACTACTGCTACTGCTACTGCTACTGCTACTGCTACTGCTACTGCTATGCTACTGCTACTACTGCTACTGCTACTGCTACTGCTACTGCTACTGCTACTGCTACTGCTACTGCTACTGCTGCTACTGCTACTGCTACTGCTACTGCTACTGCTACTGCTACTGCTACTACTACTGCTACTGCTACTGCTACTGCTACTGCTACTACTACTGCTACTACTGCTGCTGCAGTAATAGCAGTAGTAGCAGTAGCAGTAGTAGCAGTACTACTGCTGCTACTACTACAACTACAGGTACTACAACTACTGGCACTCCTGGTATTGCTACTATTGCTACTACTACTTCTGCTACTTATTTCTTATTTTATTTATTTGTGAAGGGACAGTACACATTAATGAACATTAAAAATGTAAATATGTAAAGATTATATCCAACGTGGCTCATTTCCATCTTCAGTCCCTGAAGGAAAGAAAAGTACAACAACAATCACACAAAAGCTCACAACACCAGCACACTCTCTGTACATACAATTAGTTTCACTACTACAATGACTGCTACTGCTGCTACTGTTACTGCGACTCTTACTACTAGTAGTAGTACTACTACTATTACTACTGCTACTACCACTACCACAATAAATGGTACTACTGCAATTACTTCTGTTTCTACTGCAACTACAACAACTGGTACTACTGATGCTGCTAGTACTACTACTACTACAACTACAGGTACTGGTACTACTACTGCAACTACTCGCACTATTGCTGCTACTACTGCACCTATTATAACTACAACTACTGGCACGGCTACTTCCACTACCACTACTGCTGCTACTACTACTACTACTATTATCACTACTACTACTACTACTACTACTATTACTACTACTACTACTACTACTACTACTACTACTACTACTACTACTACTACTACTACTACTACTACTACTACTACTACTACTACTACTACTACTACTACTACTACTACTACTACTACTACTACTACTACTACTACTACTACTACTACTATTATCTACTACTACTACTACTACTACTACTACTACTACTACTAACTACTACTACTACTATACTACTACTACTACTACTACTACTACTACTACTACTACTACTACTACTACTACTACTACTACTACTACTACTACTACTACTACTACTACTACTACTACTACTACTACTACTACTACTACTACTACTACTACTACTACTACTACTACTACTACTACTACTACTACTACTACTACTACTACTACTACTACTACTACTACTACTACTACTACTACTACTACTACTACTACTACTACTACTACTACTACTACTACTACTACTACTATTACTACTACTACTACTACTACTACTACTACTACTACTACTACTACTACTACTACTACTACTACTACTACTACTACTACTACTACTACTACTACTACTACTACTACTACTACTACTACTACTACTACTACTACTACTACTACTACTACTACTACTACTACTACTACTACTACTACTACTACTACTATTATCACTACTACTACTACTACTACTACTACTACTACTACTACTACTACTACTACTACTACTACTACTACTACTACTACTACTACTACTATACTATCACTACTACTACTACTACTACTACTACTACTACTACTACTACTACTACTACTATACTACTACTACTACTACTACTACTACTACTACTATTATACTACTACTACTACTACTACTACTATTATCACTACTACTACTCCTCCCACTACTCTATAATAAATCATAAATCCCAGTTCGTTTAAACGTCGTCTTCGGTGCTTAACACAAAAACAAACCCTGGTCTTCTTCTTCTTCTTCTTCTGTGTTTTTGTTGGTCGTGTTTCCCTGGTCT
The DNA here is from genome assembly GCF_026225935.1 of Boleophthalmus pectinirostris. Lineage (NCBI taxonomy): Eukaryota > Metazoa > Chordata > Actinopteri > Gobiiformes > Gobiidae > Boleophthalmus > Boleophthalmus pectinirostris. Next base: position 4,000,978 of record NW_026571070.1, read on the forward strand.
GTTCCCGCGTGTGGACTGTCTGCCATTGTTTGCTCTGAGCCCAAATGTTCCGCGCACTTGAACCAATCGCTTTTCCTGGACCCTCTCCAGCGCCCGGGCTCCCTCCGAGTCTTCTGACGGCGTCTTCATCATCGCGACTTCAAAAACCCCACCGCTCGCGAACGCGCCACCGCGAGCGTGTCCCCGCGTCGCATCTCCGCTAATGAACTCCACTTTTGATTCTGATCTTAAATGAAAAGTCTCCGCGGCATCCAGGGACGTGAACTCCTCCAAGAAGACTCCGTCGGCGGTTTGATTTGCCCAAAGAATCACAAGATGGCCAGATGGCGAGGGAGCTAACCAAGACCGGCTAAGTCCTCCGCGTATTGAAAGGGTAAACAAAGCTTAGCAAATAATAGATGATGAAATCCAATCAAGTCTCATCTCCAAATCTCATCTTCTGCAAAGACCGTCTCATTTGCATCGCTCTAATTATGTTATTTTATGAAAGAAAGAGTCCACTGTTGCGTGCCGCACCTCCAGGCTGCGCGCGTCTAAATATAAAGTCATTATTGGAATTAGCGGCGCCGTACGTTTCGTTTCGTTTCCAGAATGTTACACCGCGCGACTTTAAATGCGATCGGGCCTTTGTGACGTCGTCTGATGCAAAGGAATGAGGTCGTTAAGCGATATCGTCTCTTCCAGGTCCAGTCGACACTTCGCAGCTGATGTGTCGCTTTGTTTTTCATCAAACAAAAGACAATTATGTGTATGTTCCACCAGAAATTGTTTCAAAAATGTAAATAACGTTGAAATAATGAAGCGTAACGTAGGTTTATCAGTGTGTAAATCTCACTAATTGGTCTTTGCTAATGTTAACATAGCCCATCTTCTTACCTCGGCCTTTTTTTGGTCACACCTGTAACTCTGTTAGTGTTAAACTGCAATCCTTTTTTGACCTGCAATGTATTGTCTCCATAGACTGTACACCTGTATAACTAATACCTGTCTAAGTCGTACAACTAATGTGTAATGTCACCCTGTATATAAACCTCTGTAAGTATGTATGTATAGGACGTCTGCACCACCACCTCTTCTATTTTTTTATGTCTTGCACTAGGCAAGACAAGGCAAGGCAAGTTTATTTGTATAGCACAATCCGTACACAAAGTAATTCAAAGTACTTTACAGAATAAGAAATACATTAAAATCATAATAAAAACAAATAAAAACATAAATAATCATGAAGATTAAAATAAAAAAAGAGAGACATAAATTGGAGAGAAGAGTGCGGAATGAAAACCTTTCAGTTATTTGCACAGTTAAACAGAAATGTTTTGAGTCTGGATTTAAACAGCGTCACAGAAGAGTCTGTCTCACATGTTCAGACTGTTCCAGGTTTTAGCTGCATGAACCTGAAACTCTGACTCCCCTTGTTTAGTCGTGACTCTGGGCACCAGCAGGAGTTGGTCCCTGAGCTCCTCAGAGTGTGAGATGTTCATATGACACTAACATGTCACAGATGGACTTTGGTGCTCGGCCATGGAGACACTTGTACAAACAGAGCTGCTTTAAAGTCTCTGAGCCACAGGAGCCAGAGCAGAGACCTGAGACCAGGACTTATGTGCTCGTACTTCCTAGTTCGAGTCAGGACCCGAGCTGCACTGTTCTGGATGTTCTGGATGTTCTGGATGTTCTGGATGTTCTGGATGTTCTGCAGCGTCTCACAGCTCGTTTGGAGAGACCAGTGAGCAGAACATTAACAGTATCTAATCTACTGGAGACAAACACATGGATAAGTTTCTCCAAGTCTGATTTAGACAGTAAACCTTTGATTTTTGCTATGTTTTTTAGGTGGTAAAAGGCTGCAGATGTTATTGATTTGATGTGGCTGTTAAAGTTCAAGTCTGAGTCCATTATTACCCCTAGATTTCTTGCCTGATTTGAAGGTTTTAGAGAGAGAGGACTAGGACTGACATACTTATTTATTTTAATCTTTTTTTTTTTTTTTAATGCTCTTTTATATCCATTTTCTTCCATTTATCCCGGGCTGGGTCGCAGGGTCAGCAGTCTAAGCAGGGACTCCCAGACTTTCTTCACCCTGGACACTTCCTGCAGCTCCCGAGGCGTTCCCAGGCCAGCCCAGAGACATAGTCCCTCCAGTGTGTCCTGGGTCTTCCCTGGGGCCTCCTCCCAGTGAGACATGCCCGGAAAACCTCCCGAGGTGGCATCCCCACAGCAGCTCCTCTTGACGTGGAGGAGCATCGGCTCTACTCTGAGCTCCTCCTGTGTGACTGAGCTCCTCACTCAGGGGACGCCCAGCTATCGCCTTCCCTCAATTTCATTTCTCACCAGCGACTAGGTCAGGAATCAGAATACACTAGACGGTTTACAAGAACCCCGGAAGTTGTAGATCACGCACCGACCAATCAGAGAAGAGCTGTGAAGCCATGACGTCAAACTCGTGGCGTCTGTCTGTGTCCCTTTTTTGTGGAACAGCACAACAGTAAACAAAGCGTCGAGATGGATGTAGACGAAGACAGACATTCTGTGTTGGTGACGATTCCTGAGATCGAGGATTTAAAGTTGAAACAAAGAATGTCTGGCGAATTTTATCAAGGGGAAAGACGTTATTGTCCTTCTTCTTACGGGATTTGACGCATTACAAATGTCACGACCAAACAGCCACCTACCATTGAACAAACGAATCCTAATGCTGCGAGGTCAGACAGTTTCCACAAAATTAAACCGGCCGATGAATCAGGCTAGCACCCAGCCACCCTGCGGAGGAAACTCATTTGTGCCGCTTGTATCCGCGATCTCGTCCTTTCGGTCATTACCCAGAGCTCATGACCAGAGGTGAGGCGAGGAACGAAGACTGACGATAAATCGAGAGCTTTGTCTTTTTGCCTCAAGTGGAGGAGTTCTGGAGTTCAAGTTCTCTCTTAAACTCCGTTGTAAATATCCCACGTGCATGTCTGAACTTCAGAGTGAGTTCCTTTTCATCTCTGTGCACGTGTATGGTGTAAATTGTACATGTGTATAGTGACAATCAAAGACATTCTATTCTACTCAGTCTATTTATAAATGGACACAGCTAACACGGTAGCCGCTGCGTTCCAAATAGGAAGTGTTCATGGGCGTGCTTTCGGCTCCATCGTCTCTGGCTCTAATTCAGGAGTCTCCAACCTGTATCGTTTGAGTTACCAGTAGCTCTCCACCCCCTTCCAAGTCGCTCACCAAGGGATTTCGTAATTATACCATTGTGCTGAATAACAAAAATATGGTTAATTACATACTCATTATGACTGTGAATATATAATTTTGAAGCCCAACGTTGTGCACTAATAAATGGAAAACGGTTTATGTTTTATTGGCGTCTAACTGTACCCAAAGGCTCGTCCTCTTTCTTATAATCGTCTCAGTTTCTTGTGGTAGCTAAAATGAGTAGCTCTCTGGTATTTTTTGTCTTGTAAAGGAGCTCACCGGAGGAAAAAGGTTGGAGACTCCTGCTTTAATTTATTTTACACTGAAAATCCGTCGCCCCTCTCACTGTAAACTGCTGCTGTGAGCCTCGTCACTTTGGTATTAAAATTAAATTAAATTATTAACCCTCTCTACATGATCCTGATGGTTTTTGTTGCTGTTTTTTTTTGCCATTTTGTCCTGTAAATCAAATCCTCCAAATATGGAAATGGATTCAATTTTGAATCCGTGTATCATTCGTTTTTCAATATAAAACCAAAAATAAGAAAACGAAAAAACAACAGTTTTCTTCGTTATTTGTCTCCAAAACCAAAATGAAAAAACGGATAACGATTCGTTTTTTCAGTTTTTGTGTTTCCGTGACTTCAGTGACTGCGATGCCGAACTTTTGCACCGCATACGGACTGAACCAGGACTGATCCAGGTCCGAGACCAGAGCGGGACTGAGACCGGGACCAGACCGGGACCAGACCGGGATCAGAGCGGGACTGAGACCGGGACCAGACCGGGACCAGAGCGGGACTGAGACCGGGACCAGAGCGGGACCAGGGCGGACTCCGAGCTTTGACTCCGAGCTTTGACTCCGAGCCTCCACGGGGTCCGAGCCTCAGCTTCGAGCTCCGGTCCTGCCGTGGGCTCTGAGCCTCCGGTCTGGTCCCGGTCTGGTCCTGGTCTTGTCTCGGTCTCGGTCTCAGGCCCGCTCTGGTCCCGGTCTGGTCCCAGTCTCACCGCATACGGACTGAATCAGGACGGATCCAGGTCCGAGACCAGACCGAGACCAGAGCAGGACTGAGACCGGGACAGAGCTGCTCTGGTCCTCCGCGCTCAAGAACTGCGGCTGGTTCCGAGGTGGAGCAAAGCCTCCGACTGACGCTTTCACCCCAACGAAAATGAACCGAACTAAGAGCTTTTGGTTCAAATGGACCAGGTCCGGGACCAGACCGGGACCAGAGCGCTACTGAGACTCAGTCCCGGTCTGGTCCCGGTCTGGTCCCGGTCTCAGTCCCACTCTGGTCTCGGACCTGGATCAGTCCTGATTCAGTCTGTATGCGGTGCAAAAGTTCGGCATCGCAGTCACGGAAGTCACGTAAACGGGAAACGGCCGTTATCCGTTTTTTCCATTCTTCATTTAAACACAAAATCGAAAACTGAAAAAATGAATCGTTATCAGTTTTTTCATTTTGGTTTTGGAGACAAATAACGAAGAAAATTGTTGTTTTTTCGTTTTCTTATTTTTGGTTTTATATTGAAAAATGAATGAACGAATGATACACGGATTATTTCGCTCCTATAACCGCTCGCCTCATGAGCTTAGTTTTTCTGAGGTTGACGTCACACTTCTTTACACGGTCTATGGTCGTCACTTCAGAAAAGAGGACGTTATATTACAAACACGTCCATTATTTGTCCATCGGCTGCTCCCATTCGGCTGAACTGATGTTCTATAATTTGAAGATGTGAAAATTTCAGATCGAGATAATTCTACGGGAGATTCACAGTTTCTGAACGATCCCAAAGTCCTTTTTTGTCGACAACCATCACGTCTTTGGGGTTGAATAAAGGCACCGCTTTTTTTAAGCTATTGTGATTTTTATTATTTTCTTATTGAAATTTATACTGACAAAAGACGTTGACCTTTGTGCCAGTTTAAGTTTCATGCGGACAGATCCTGTAATTACAGAGATATGAATCATGAACCAGGTTACCAAATCTGCAACTGTTAGATTTTCAGAATCTAAAACTGTGACACCCTCGGTTTGTGGTGGGTGGTAATATTAAGAATTGTGAAACGGTTGCGTAATTAAGGAGAATTCTTATGCCGAGACCATCCATGACTAACACGTGAGTCACTTCAGTCACATTTTCTTAGATTTTTGCTCATTTTTAAGCAGATTTTGTGTATTTTACCTAAAAAAGTGACAATTTATGCCTCTTTTTACACATGGCAAGGATCAAATTGGTCAAAAATAAGGACACCAGGGACATTTCTTGTATAAAATTGAGACTAATCAACGGTTTTGGATAAATCTGCTGGGACCGAGGACACAGGGTTCAAAGCTGGGACTGTCCCGGGTAAATAGGGACGCGTGATCACCCTGAGGCGACGTTCAGACTGCAGAACTTTGTATTTTTCTGTGGAATTAGATTTTTTTGCGAGGTCGTTCACAGTTCCAGTTAAATGTGACTTGTTTGTGATGAACCAAAGACACGTTTTTCACATTTCACTTTTTATTCCGCGTTTAGACGAGTGTTTTCAGGAGGAAATCTGCATATGGAGAAGTGTGTGGAATTCACCTGGGTGTAAATGTCAGGTTTCTGTGGACTGTGTGTATGAAAAATGAAAAAATAAAAAAAGATTTTGTGACTTAAACTGGGATGCTGGACTTTTGCGCCGCATACAGACTGAATCGGGACTAAACCAGGTCCGGGACCAGACCAGAACCAGACCGGGACATGACCAGGACTGACACCGGGACTGAGGCCAAGAGCACACCAGGACCAGACCGTGATTGAGACCAGGACTTAGACTGGGACCAGACCAGAACTGAGACCTTGACTGAGACCGGGACCAGTCCGTGATTGAGACTCGGGACTGAGACCGGGTCTGAGGCTGGGACCAGACCGGGACTGAGACCGGGACTGAGACCGGAACTGAGACCGGGACCAGAACTGAGACTGGAACTGAGACCGGGACCGGGACCAGAACTGAGACCGGAACTGAGGTCGGGAACAGGACCAGGACTGAGACCGAGAACAGGACCAGGACTGAGACTGGGACCAGGACTGAGACCAGGACTGAGACCGGGACCAGGACCAGGACTGAGACCAGGACTGAGACCGGGAACAGGACCAGGACTGAGACCGGTAACAGGACCAGGACTGAGACTAGGACCAGGACTGAGACCGGGACTGAGGCCGGGACCAGACCAGAACCAGACTGGGACCAGACCAGGTCACACCATGATTGAGACTGGGACTGAGACTGTTACCAAACCCAGGACTGAGACCAGGACCAGACCAGGACTCAAAACGGTTTAGTCTTTTTTTAGTCCTGTTTTAGTCCCGGTTCAGTCCCGGTTCAGTCCCGCATCACAGTTTAAGTCACGTAAACCAGAAACGGTCGTTATCCGTTTTTTCCATTTTTCATTTAAACACAAAATCGAAAAATGAAAAAAACAAATCGTTATGTTTTTTTTCATTTTGGTTTTGGAAACAAATAATGAAGAAAATAGTTTTTTTTTTTTTTGTTTTCTTATTTTTGGTTTTTATATTGAAAACGAATGATAAACGACATGTATCAGTTTTAGAAGCACATATCCAAGTGTCCTGGGTCACATTTGAAAAAAAAAAAAAATCTGATCTGTGTCATTAAACGACCAGATTCAGGATTCGGGTCTGAACGTCGCCGTCGTTAACCAACAAATCCCACCTCGATTCTCGTCCGCGATTCTCGACCGATCAGAAACCCAATCTGCTCTTCCGCAAAGAAACCCGTCTTCATTTGCATCGTTTATAATTATGCTATATGGGTTTTTTTTTTTTAACTGGAAGTCCTGGTTTTACCTGGTTTAGTCTTGGTTTAGTCCTGTTTTAGTCCTGGTTTTAGACCTGATTTAGTCCTGGTTTAGTCCTGGTTTAGTCCTGGTTTTAGACCTGATTTAGTCCTGGTTTAGTCCTGGTTTAGTCCTGGTTTTAGACCTGGTTTAGTGTTTGGCAATGAGTGGAATTACCGAGAAAAAAAAAAAAAAAAAAGGGATATAGTCCAAAATGTGAAAACAGTAAAATCCCGCCGTGTAATCTATTTATTTCAACAAAGTAACTGTAATCCAATTACCACACACTGAAATAGTAACTGTAACTGAATACAGTTACTCATCATTTGTACTCTGATTACATAACTCCAGTACATGTAATCTGTTACTCCACAACACTGGTGGGAGTTTGGGTGATGTAGGGTTGTGGGCGGAGCCTTGTACAGAGTCTTACAGGGTTCCCAATCTTTTTCTTTGAAAACGGTTTAGTCTTTTTTTAGTCCTGTTTTAGTCCTGTTTTAGTCCCGGTTCAGTCCCGGTTCAGTCCCGCATCACAGTTTAAGTCACATAAACCAGAAACGGTCGTTATCCGTTTTTTTCCATTTTTCATTTAAACACAAAATCGAAAAATGAAAAAAACAAATCGTTATGTTTTTTTCATTTTGGTTTTGGAAACAAATAATGAAGAAAATAGTTTTGTTTTTTTGTTTTCTTATTTTTGGTTTTATATTGAAAAAAATGAACGAACGATACACAGACATGTATCAGTTTTAGAAGCACATATCCAAGTGTCCTGGGTCACATTTGAAAAAAAATAAAAATCTGATCTGTGTCATTAAAAGACCAGATTCAGGATTCGGGTCTGAACGTCGCCGTCGTTAACCAACAAATCCCACCTTGATTCTCGTCCGCGATTCTCGACCGATCAGAAACCCAATCTGCTCTTCCGCAAAGAAACCCGTCTTCATTTGCATCGTTATAATTATGCTATATGGGTTTTTTTTAACGAAGACCTGGTTTAGTCTTGGTTTAGTCCTGGTTTAGTCCTGGTTTAGTCTTGGTTTAGTCCTGGTTTAGTCCTGGTTTTAGACCTGATTTAGTCCTGGTTTTAGACCTGATTTAGTCTTGGTTTAGTCCTGGTTTAGTCCTGGTTTTAGACCTGGTTTAGTGTTTGGCAATGAGTGGAATTACCGAGAAAAAAAAAAAAAAAAAAAGGGATATAGTCCAAAATGTGAAAACAATAAAATCCCGCCGTGTAATCTATTTATTTCAACAAAGTAACTGTAATCCAATTACCACACACTGAAATAGTAACTGTAACTGAATACAGTTACTCATCATTTGTACTCTGATTACATAACTCCAGTACATGTAATCTGTTACTCCCCAACACTGGTGGGAGTTTGGGTGATGTAGGGTTGTGGGCGGAGCCTTGTACAGAGTCTTACAGGGTTCCCAATCTTTTTCTTTGAAAACGGTTTAGTCTTTTTTAGTCCTGTTTTAGTCCTGATTCAGTCCCGGTTCAGTCCCGCATCACAGTTTAAGTCACGTAAACCAGAAACGGTCGTTATCCGTTTTTTCTCGACCGATCAGAAACCCAGTCGAGCCTCGTCTCCAGATCTGCTCTTCCGCAAAGAAACGCGTCTTCATTTGCATCGTTATAATTATGCTATATGGGGTTTTTTTTTTAACGAAAGAAAGCCTCCACTGTTGCGTGTTACACCTCAAGGCTGCGCGCGTCTAAATATAAAATCATTATTGGAATTAGAAGCTCCATACGATTCATTTACTCCGCCTGGGCCGCGGCGCTCGGCATGGGGCCCCGACACACACTGCGCGTATGATGGAGTGTGAAGTATCGCTATATGAAGACAGGAGAGGAAGTGGGAAACAGCGGGTCTTTAATACTTTATTTAAATTCAGAGGGAAAAAAAAAAAGCTCCGTGTTGTTTTGGGGCTTTGATCAATGCGGCGCGATCGGGTCCGTTGGGTCGAGATCCTCGAGATGCAGCGATTCATAATGTAAATAATGATGAACGCGCCGGGTTTTTGTTGTTACGGTTTTATTTTTTTTTGGAAACTTTACCGTAAGTTGGATGAGCAGTTGAAGTGGGATTAAACGCCGGAAAACTCTGTCTACAGGTTTAAACACAGACGCTGAACCGGGAGGGAGCAGGAGGACTAAAGGGGAGAGTGACGGAAAGGGAGCGGTCTAAAGGACTAAAGGGGAGAGTGATGGTGGGGAGAGGTCTGGAGGAATAAACTGGAGAGTGACGGAGGAGTGGGAGAGGTCTAAAGGCCTAAAGGGGGGAGTGACGGAGGGATAGAGGACTAAAGGGGAGAGTGATGGAGGAGGTCTAAAGGCCTAAAGGGGAGAGTGACGGAGGGATAGAGGACTAAAGGGGAGAGTGAGGGGGGAGGTCTGGAGGACTAAACTGGAGAGTGACGGAGGAGTGGGAGAGGTCTAAAGGCCTAAAGGGGGGAGTGAGGGGCGGGGTCTGGAGGAATAAAGGGGAGAGTGATGGATGAGGTCTAAAGGACTAAAGAGGAGAGTGGGGGGGTGTGGTCTAAAGGACTAAAGGGAGAGTGACGGAGGGATAGAGGACTAAAGGGGAGAGTGAGGGGGGAGGTCTGGAGAACTAAAGGGGGGAGTGAGGGGCGCGGTCTGGAGGAATAAAAGGGAGAGTGATGGAGGAGGTCTAAAGGACTAAAGAGGAGAGTGGGGGGGGTGGTCTAAAGGACTAAAGGGAAGAGTGACGGACGGAGGAGGGATAGAGGTCTAAAGGATTAAACTGGAGAGTGACGGAGGAGTGGGAGAGGTATAAAGGACTAAAGGGAGAGTGACGGAGGGATAGAGGTTTGGAAGACTAAAAGGGAGAGTGACGGAGGGATAGAGGACTAAAGGGGAGAGTGAGGGGGGAGGTCTGGAGGACTAAACTGGAGAGTGATGGCGGGAGAGAGGTCTAAGGGACTAAAGGGGAGAGTGATGGAGGAGGTCTAAAGGACTAAAGGGGAGAGTGACGGGTGGGGCCTGGAGGAATAAAGGGGAGAGTGTGTGTGTGTGGGGGGTGTGGTCTAAAGGACTAAAGGGAAGAGTGACGAAGGAGGAGGAGAGGTCTGGAGGACTAAAGGGGAGAGTGAGGGAGGAGGTTTGGGAGACTAAAGGGGAGAGTGACGGTGAAGGTCTGGAGGACTAAAGATTTGAGTTACAGAGGGGTAGAGGTCTAAAGGACTAAAGGGGAGAGAGAGAGGGATAGAGGTCTAAAGGACTAAAGGGGGAAGAGACGGAGGGATAGAGGCCTAAAGGACTAAAGGGAGAGTTAGGGGGGAGGTCTGGAGGACTAAAGGGGAGAGTTAGGGGGGAGGTCTGGAGGACTAAAGAGGAAGAGAGAGAGAAGGGGTGGGGTCTGGAGGACTAAAGGGAAGAGTGACGGAGAAGGAGGGGGAGAGGTCTAAAGGACTAAAGGAGAGAGTGAAGGGGGAGGTCTGGAGGACTAAAGGGGAGAGTGAGGTGGGAGGTCTGGAGGACTAAAGGGGAGAGTGAGGTGGGAGGAAGGGCGGGGTCTGGAGGTATAAGGAACAGTGTGATTGGTCTAACCGGCATCCACACTTCAAACTCTGACCATGCAGGGCAGTTCTGTGTGATGTCACATAGTACTTGAAGCTGCACTAATTACTAAAGGCAGCAGCACACACTCTATACCTCTGTAAATTTACCTAGTTTGCACTAAAATGACAAAAAGGCAGTATTAAAACACCATATACCGAACAGTTAGTAGGAAAACAAGTTTAGTTACAGTTTAATGATGCACTTGGTGATATTACTGCTTTATCAATGGATGATAGTAAAATGTTTGTAGACTTAATGTGAAAGTATTTGGTGTATTTATTTATTTATACTACAAAGTCACTCGTGTCAAACTGTTTAACTGTGTTTAAAAGTGTCGTCGCTCGATCCTGATCAGCACTAAACACGAAATCCAAAGCTCTTTTGTATCATTTCAAACAAACTCCACGATGACTCGACCTTGGTGAGGCGTTTTTTTTTATTTTTTCTTATAATGGATGGAAGTGTAGAGAAAATCAAGCAAATAATGATCATGTCAGTTTCTGCTTTTTGCCTTTTGCGCGACTCCTTATTTTTGGCTCATGATCCAAAGAGAACAGAAGCTGACAAATAAGAGTCGAAGTTCAATTCTGAGCTCAATATTTTTCACGATATTTATTTAAAGGAGGTCGAACAAAATGACACAAACTCATTTTTGACCAAACATCACAAACAGTGTTCTGCCTTTGTAGGACAGAGAGTATTGAAGCTTTAGGGCAGATTCCAAATCTGTGAAAATGTGACTTTTATCCGGTTAAGTTCACTACAAAACGTGAGCGAGTAAAAAGCGTTGGACGGTCAGAAGAAGACGACGACGACGACAACGACAGACCGAGATGAACGTTTCCGCGCACTGTGAACTGTGGAAGAAAACGAACAAAAGCAAAAATAAATGAAATGTTCCAGGGAAGAAGAAAAGCCTTGACGACTCAACGCTGAAGAAAGTAAAGTTGAACCAGTATGTAACAATGTGCCCACAAAGTTATAAGAAACACGACCTTGTGCAGCAAAGTACGAGAACTCTGTCGGTTTAATCCATGCTCCTCTTCTGCTACTGTATGTTTAGATTAGTTAGTTTTACCAAAATAACAAATTTACTGAAAACAATGTATTAATATGCAAATTTTGCTTTCATTTTTGACACATAAAAGTTAAAAAAGTCAGAACGTTATCACATCGCGTCAGGTTTGTGAAGTTGTAGTACAGTTTTGTGTCATGTTTTTTGTATTTTTATAGAGAATTGTCGTGTGGTAGACAGTGTTGGGAAGGTGACTTTTAAAATGTAATCCCCTACAGATTACAGATTACATACCTCAAAATGTAGTTTGTAATGTAATCCATTAAATTACTTAGAGTGAGTAATCTGAATACTTTGGATTACTTGATTTGCTGTAGAGAAGCAAAGACGAGGAAATCGTAACAAAAGATGTTTTGTCTGATAAAAGAAAATAAAAAGTCCAAACTTTACTTAAACAAATTTTAAATATTATTGATAGAAAAAGAGGAGACACGTCCCCGCAGCAGGATTTAGTCCTGTTAAATCCTGTTTTAGACCTGGTTTAGTCCTGGTTTAGACCTGTTTTTAGACCTGGTTTAGACCTGGTTTTAGACCTGGTTTAGTCCTGGTTTAGACCTGTTTTTAGACCTGGTTTAGACCTGGTTTAGACCTGATTTAGAACTGGTTTAGTCCTGGTTCAGTCCTGGTTTAGACCTGGTTTAGTCCTGGTTTAGACCTAGTTTAGACCTGGTTTAGACCTGGTTTAATCCTGGTTTAGTCCTGGTTTTAGACCTGATTTAGTCCTGGTTTAGACCTGGTTTAGTCCTGATTTAGTTCTGGTTTAGACCTGTTTTTAGACCTGGTTTAGACCTGGTTTAGACCTGATTTAGAACTGGTTTAGTCCTGGTTCAGTCCTGGTTTAGACCTGGTTTAGTCCTGGTTTAGTCCTGGTTTTAGACCTGGTTTAGTCCTGGTTTTAGACCTGATTTAGTCCTGGTTTAGTCCTGGTTTAGTCCTGGTTTAGTCCTGGTTTAGTCCTGGTTTTAGACCTGGTTTAGTGTTTGGCAATGAGTGGAATTACCGAGAAAAAAAAGAAAAAAAAAAAGGGATATAGTCCAAAATGTGAAAACAGGAAAATCCCGCCGTGTAATTTATTTATTTCAACAAAGTAACTGTAATCCAATTACCACTCACTGAAACAGTAACTGTAACTGAATACAGTTACTCATCATTTGTACTCTGATTACATAACTCCAGTACATGTAATCTGTTACTCCCCAACACTGGTGGGAGTTTGGGTGATGTAGGGTTGTGGGCGGAGCCTTGTACAGAGTCTTACAGGGTTCCCAATCTTTTTCTTTTTTCACAAAATTTCAAAACTTTTCCATGACTTTTTGACGACCTAAAGTGAATTTTCCATGACTTTACGGCACCTACATGTGTAGAACTGATCAGACTTTTAGGGCTAAATATGAAATGTTTAACTCTTTCCACTCACCTTCTGGTTTGGGATTATAGTTTTTGAATGTTCTAAATCCAGTCAGTGCATTTACTGTCGTGTCTTTTAAACAAAAAGCTCATAAGTTCGGAAATAATCATAACAGTGTAATGAGAACTTAACAGAACGATGGAGTTGTGTGAAAGAGATATTACAATTTTATGACTTTTCCAAAACTTTTCCAGGGTTTCTGTGACCGTGGAAACCCCGAACATAGCGAAAATCAAGGTTTACTGTCTAAATCAGACTTAATGGTTTGTCTCCAGTAGGTTAGATTGTAATTCTGCTCACTGGTCTTCCAAAAAGGTTAAGTCATCAGAGAAAGCTCTGGTACAAGCATCAAAGTCCATCTGTGACATGTTAGTGTCATATGAACATCTCACACTCTGAGGAGCTCAGGGACCAACTCCTGCTGGTGCCCAGAGTCACGACTAAACAAGGGGAGTCAGAGTTTCAGGTTCATGCAGCTAAAACCTGGAACAGTCTGAACATGTGAGACAGACTCTTCTGTGACGCTGTTTAAATCCAGACTCAAACATTTCTGTTTAACTGTGCAAATAACTGAAAGGTTTTCATTCTGCACTCTTCTCTCCAATTTATGTCTCTCTTTTTTTTTTTAATCTTCATGATTATTTATGTTTTGATTTGTTTGTATTATGATTTTAATGTATTTCTTATTCTGTAAAGCACTTTGAATTACTTTGTGTACGAATTGTGCTGTACAAATAAACTTGCCTTGCCTTGCCCGATCTTACAGCTAACCATAAAGAGGGTTTGAATAGAGCTTAGGAGAGATCGCTAGATGACTCAAACATGCATGGATGACTCTAAAACCTCTTTTTTAATGAGGAAATAACGTTATAACACAGCAGAAAGCTCCAGAAAGTTATTTACACTGGAAAAACCCTGTGCCGTCCTCTGTAGCACACTGGATTTGGGATGTGTTTTTTTTTTTTTTTTTTGATTCTCACACTGGAGAAAATCAGATATACACTGTGTGGCTCTGAACAGAATTTCTTTAAGGTGTGGAATTTTATTTTATTTTTTTTCTTCGATACATCATTAATATCTGTCAACTCTTCATAACTTTATTTATTTTAGGATTTATTATTATTATTATTATTATTATTATTATTATTATTATTATTATTATTATTATTTATTTATTTATTTTAGATTTTAGCCTTTAGGAGCTTTATGTTTTATGTTTCTGTCTAAACTGCTGTGTGTAAGAATGAAACATGAAACACAAATAGGCTGGAGTTGCTGTTGTTGTTTTGTTTGTTTTTTTAAATCATTGTCATTTTTCTGTTGCATGTGAAGCACTTTCAAATGAAAAGTGTCATACAAATAAAGTTTGATTGATTGATTGATATATTTCAATCTTTGTATGTCAATCAGTTTTTTGGGGCTTTGTTTGTTTTGTTTTTTTTTTTGCAGTGGATGGCTGCAGGGATTGGGGTTTGTTTTTTGTTTTTTTGTCTTTTTTCTGTGTGTGGCATTTTTTCTGTATTATATTGTGAAACAAATAAATATTAAACTAGTGCTGTCAATCAACTAAAATATTTAATCACGATTCATCTCATGAATGTCCTAGTTAACTTGCGACTTGAATAATAATTTTTTTTTAATACTCTCAGTAAAGTGGATAGGCTGGTTTGTGCAAATGTTTTTTTTTTTATTGCAACTGTGTTTGCGACCTTAGTACCCACTGTTTGTTTACATGTCGTGCAGCAGAGCGAACGCTTAAGCAGAGAGAAATAAGTCCAGTGGCAGAAAATAGAAATAAATAGAAAAACAGAACTGAAGAAGCAACTTGGACCAAATACATTTTTGTCCAGTTGACAAATTTAATTTCTGCTTTTGCGATCGATTAATTATTGAGACAAACATGACTCATGAGTCCTGTCCCTCCGTGAGTTTATGGATAAAACAACAGCTCGGAGCAGTGAGAACAGCCGGAAGAGAGTCTGTAAAAGTTTTGTCTCTGTCACAGTCCTTATTGAAGGTCAACGCGAATTCACTGTATGTTTTGGAGTTTGTTTCATGTTTTTCTCGTACGAGTAACATCAGCACACCTGACAGAGCTTCTCAGTTTTGTTTTGCTTCATGTTTACAGACTGATCCTGTAGTTTTCTAAAGGGCCGTTCACACCAAAGCGTCAAAGCGTCCAGTTTTTATGTAAAGTCGATGTGGATGCGCGACTAGAGCGTCCTGGGTTTTTGCGGCGTGTCTTCAGGCGTCAGCACGGCGTGAATCTGGCGTTGACGCGGAGAGTCTGGAGCGTTTTGGTGTCGACAAGTTAGATGCGCATCCAAGGCGTCAGCATCAAGAAGTTGAAAATGCTGAACTTTTCACATCAGACGCGTCGCGTCGACCAATCAGGGACGAGTATCCAGAGACGCAGCGATGTTATTATCAGGAAGAAAAACCCGAGAACCAGAACGAGAACCACAAACATGAGCAGAGAATAAATATATACACCACAATCACCGAGCGGCTCGCGAGGACTAAACCAGGACCAGACCAGGACTAAACCAGGACTAGACCGGGACTAAACCAGGACTGATCCAGTGTCATTAGTGGAGTATAAATATAAACACGCTCCAGTCGTCGACCTGATCTCCTCCGCTGATGTTTTATGTCATAAAAACACTAAAGTCTCTCTCAGTTTGGTCTGACATTGTTTCAGGGAAAGAGCGGGACCGGGCTCTTGTTTCCAGGGCAACAGACGCCCGTCAAGTATTTTTCTCCCGTTCATCCACGGCGTCAAACACGTGGGTCGGGGGCGTCTAAATTCAAAGGCGAAGGCGTCCAAATAGGCGTTTTTTGACACTTTGGTGTGAACGGCCCTTAACATTACCAGCAGTGATTAAAAAAATGAACACCGTTAAAACTTAACTCGTTAATAATGCAATTTACACATGAGAAAGTCGATTTAGCATTTGTCCCCTCTTTGAAAAGTGACATACCAGGAGATTAGTATTATATTTCCACAAGTTTTACATCTCACGTGTCACCCCCAGAAAGTTACGCAGTGTTGCTTTAAATATGATTGGCCTTGTCGTGTTCTATAGGCCGCTCGCTTTAACTCCGCTCGTCTCATTTCCAGGCTGATGGATCCTCGTGTGCGTCACCTCCGCAGCTCCGGCCTCACCTCCGGAGCCTTCCCTCGCTCCGTGTCCGCACATCCGATATTAGAATTCCCGTTGAGCCGCGGTCGCTAATGGGCACACCTGATGGTTAAGCACTAAACCTTTATCAAGTTTATTGTTCGGGGGAGAAATGGAGCAACAAAAATGTCAAGGGAGTAAAACGGCTCGAATTAAAGCGTACGTGATTTCTTTCCCGTGTCTTTGAGCGATAATAAGAGAATCAGGAAGTGCGGGTTAGCATGCTAGTTGTTGTTAGTGTTGCTGTCGCTGCAAATCTCCGCTCTGGTGTCTGAAAGTTGTGAAAATCTCTTATAAAGTCATTGTGGTGAGAAATTAGGACGCTTCTCTATGCATAAAGTAAGTGAGGAAGAACTCTGGATCACTGCAAACCGTTTAAATCCATGTATCGTTCGTTCATTCGTTTTTCAAAATAAAATCAAAAATAAGAAAATGAAAAAAACAACTATTTTCTTCATTATTTGTCTCCAAAACCAAAATGAAAAAACGGATAATGGTTCTTTTCCCGTTTTCATGACTTAAACTGGAATCCTGGACTTTTGCGCTACATACAGACTGAACCAGGACTAAACCAGGACTGAACCAGGACTGAGTGTCAGGATGGGCACGAAGATGCACCTGCGTAGACCATCAGGTGATCAGAACTGAGACTAGGACCAGATCACAACTGAGACCAGGGCTGAGACCGAGACCAGGACCAGGACTGAGACTGGAACCAGACTGGGACAAGATCAAGACTGAGACCAGGACCAGATTGGGACTGAGACCAGGGGCCTAATTTATTAAAAAACTGTGTAGGAGTTGTCTTAAGTTAGTGCGTACGCCTAGTAGCCACGAGAGGCTCCATATTAAGAAAACCCACCGCACAAACAAAACCACGCAATTTGTGCTTTATAGATCCCATCCCGACCTACGTCACGTCACGCCCTCTCCACACCTCCACCTCACCATAAAAGAACAGACCACCCCTTCCCACCTCCACCTCACCAAAAGACAGCCTCACCATAAAAACAGACACGCCCTCTCCACACCTCCACCTCACCATTAAAAGAACAGACCACGCCCTCTCCCACACCTCCACCTCACCATAAAAGAACAGACCACGCCCTCTCCACACCTCCACCTCACCATAAAAGAACAGACCACGCCCTCTCCACACCTCCACCTCACCATAAAAGAACAGACCACGCCCTCTCCACACCTCCACCTCACCATAAAAGAACAGACCACGCCCTCTCCACACCTCCACCTCACCATAAAAGAACAGACCACGCCCTCTCCGCACCTCCACCTCACCATAAAAGGAGCATGTAAAGTGACTGGTGAATGAGATTTCCCTAAACATGAGCCGATAATCAATGGGTTTGAGGGAGGGGGACGCTCCACGCACCACGTGATCAACAACAATTAAATACAAAACTAAAAGTGTCAACGACGACTCATCTGTTCATTTAATCATATTTTTAATAATATTTAGGCAGCACATCTTTGCAGTAAAGCTGAATTGTTATATATATATATATATATATATATATATATATATATATATATATATATATATATATATATATAATATATATATATATATATATATATGTATCGCCCATTTGGTGGTGGACATCACAATACCAAGCGATGGTAATATCAGGAAAAAGGAACACGAGAAACTAGAGAAACACCAGGGGCTCAAGGAGGAGCTGGAGAAGGTCTGGAAAGTGAAGGCATCAGTGGTGCTTGTGGTGATCGGACACTCGGGGCTGTAACCCCCAAACTGGACGAGGCTACAACAGATACTGGGAAAAACAACAGACATCTCAGTCCAGAAAAGTGCAGTACTGGAACAGCAAAGATACTGCACAGAACTCTCAGGCTCCCAGGCGTCTAGTAGACGACCCGAGCTGAATGAGAGTGAGAGACCAACCACCATGGAAGGTGAGGAACACATTATATATATATATATAAAGTCATATATAGGCCATACATACATACACATGCGTCATATAGGCCCCAGGACTGAGACCAGTTTAAAGTTTAAACCTGGTTTAGTCCTATTTTTGTCCTTGTATGCAGAGCAAAAGTCTGGCATCGCATTTTAAGTCACGGAAACAGGAAATAGGAAACACTATCCATTATCCGTTTTTTCCATTATTCATTATTCACTAAATCAGAAACTGAAAAAACAAACAAACAAATCAACTAAACCACCTGGAAAAAAGTGAAATAGATAAGTTTGAATGCACACTGTGGAACATGACACACAAAGTAATAATATTTCTTTTACAAAGTATAAGAAACAGCTTATACAAAGTACATCTAAACTGGTTTTACAATTACATCAAAACTAATTTCTGAATTCTGAATAAAATAGTAGTAAGTAATAAGTAAGTAGTTTGACAAGTTTTACTACAAGTCAACAAAACAGCAACTTACGTGGACAATAGGGTCAAAATGTCTTGCTCAAGGACACAAAACCGGCATTCTCCTTCCACTCGGATGCCCAATGTTTACCAGTTGTGCCAATTATGCCCCCTATTTAACAAACGACGCGAGATAGTAAGGAAATTAAACGGCTATTTTTGTCCCTGATTGCTTCCCGTACAACACTTAATTACAGACGCGACAATGGAAAATAATTAAAAACATATACAAATAAATCTGCAGCAGCTGTAGAGGACGAGACGAGACGAGCGGTTTGTCTGTTTAATTGAAATTCAGAATATTAAAATAAACCCAAAATTGTCTTCTAACCTACATTACAAACCTGGGACGGACTATTTTTAGGTTTTCAATACAACCATTTTGCAACTTCAATATGTAAATGACTTTCGACAACTCGCTTGACAAATATATAATGTAGAGCCCCGTTTCCCGAGCTCCCGGAGGTCCCCGAAGGCAGCACGATGAATTAAAATACAGTCTCTCGTTTTTTTTTCCATGGTACTTTGAAGCCCACACGGTGCAGTCCTGCGGGATCAAGGGCACTTCCATAAATACATTTCATTTTGCATATTCTAATTTTTCTCCTTTGTTTCCGATGCAACAGGGAGGTCAGTCAGCGCGGCGCATTTTTCAAAGGGAAACACTGGCGCTAATTAGCCGCGGCGCTTTCGTTACAGTCTCATTATAATTAATTTGAACTTTATCGCGTTCGCATAAGTCCTTAAACAAACAATTGGACCTGATACGAGTTAAAGGTCCAACTGGATATTACGAAAACCTGAGTCACGTGAGTCATTTATAATGTTGTTAACTCCTCAAAAACAGACCTGGAGAGTGTTTTATTTCAGTCACACACTTTGAGTAACTCTTTATTATTAGTCTGTCTACATCTACAAAAGCTCAAAATGCTGTGTTCCACCTTGTGATGTCATGAAGCATAGTTTTCAAGTTAACAGCTATGTTTTATTGGCAAGTCCAGGCCTGAAATTATCCAAATGATTCTAGTGAAGGACAATAACAAGGGTCTCTGTGTATTGTGGATAATAAGGCTATGTTTACAAAGAGCCGGGTCTGTTGAGAAATGAATATCCCCCCCCCTCCATTTTCCAAAATAACATCATGCACACAGCATCATTTTCAAAAAAAGTTTTCATTTACATCAACCTGCATAAATACGTCATCGAGCGCCGTCATAACTACACCAAACCCCTTTAGATTCAAACCTGTAGCTTTTATTTCATTACAGCTGTAATTTTTACTCACAAATACCTTGAAAAATGTGCATTAGCGAGCGGCTCGCCTCTCCACAGATCTGTTAAAGCCTCATTGGTCTCTGGCTGGATACGATCCATCAGCTGTGTGCGAATGAAACACATGAAAAGTGTTTCAGCTCCACAAACTCTGTTTATCTCACTTTACACACAAACGCCAGTTTTCCACAATCTCCACTCCAGCCAGAGTTTTTAGAAAGATTCTTTTCAGAGATGAAATCACAGTTTGCGTGTAAAAGATGGAGACAAATGAATGGAAATGTCTCAGTTTTTAAAAACACTTGTGTACGTGTAAACAGGGCCTAAGTCATGTTTGATTTATTAATTGTATTGTATCATTTTGATGCCCAACTCGGTGCACTGATAAATGGATAGCGGTTTATGTTTATAAGCATCTTACTGTTCCCTTCTAATGGTGCGTTCAGATTGGGACGTCAAAAAATGCACTGGACACATCGACATGGACGCCTTTGCATTTGAGTTTAGACGTCCCCAACATGGGAGTATTTTTCTCCAGTGGACGAACCACAGACAGTAGAAAAGAAGTGGACTAAGTGAGTGTGACGTCACCCACAGTGTTCAGCGCCGCTCGAATGAGGCTCATGATGCTCACGGTTACAGGAGCGAATCTGGAGCCAGACTCTATGTTATGAATAGGATTTTTTTTGACAAAAAAAATAGCAAAAAAAAATAAAAATCTGGATCATGTGTCGCAGGTTAATACGAACATTTTAAGACCAAAATGACGAGGCTACAAAGAGAGGAGCCACAAGATCCTAATGTACGTCCACTGGAGCCAGGGTCAGAAGGAGCCGGAAGAGCCTCTGGAGCACTTCCTGTTTTGCACGCAGCAGCGAGCGCTCCAACTATGTCCACTCATTTATACGTCTATGGGACAAACGGGAGAAAAATACTTGAAAAATGGCAGACCAGGCTGAGAGTATTTACTACACAAAACCATGAGTGGAGGTGATCGACCCGACGACTGAGGTGTGTTTATATTTACACTCCACTAATGACACCGGTTTAGTCCTGGTCTAGTCTTGTTCAGTCCTGGTTCAGTCCAGGTCCAGTCCTGGTTTAGTATTGGTTCAGTCCTGATCCAGTCTTGGTTCAGTCCTGGTTTAGTATTGGTTCAGTCCTGGTTCAGTCCAGGTCCAGTCCTGGTTTAGTATTGGTTCAGTCCTGGTTCAGTCTTGGTTCAGTCCTGGTTCATTCCTGGTCCAGTCTTGGTTCATTCCTGGTTTAGTATTGGTTCAGTCCTGGTCCAGTCTTGGTTCATTCCTGGTTTAGTATTGGTTCAGTCCTGATCCAGTCTTGGTTCAGTCCTGGTTTAGACCTGGTTTAGACCTGGTCCAGTCCTGGTCCATGTAAACTGTGCACCTCGACGCTCCGGCTCTTACTTTTCCTCCGTTTCTTTGCGACTGCTGAAATTGTTGCTCTCTTGCATTTTCGTTTCGTGAAAGTAGCTCCCTGGACAAAACACTTGGAGACCCCTGGTGTGTAGACTTTAAAAACACAGTGGAGCATGGAGAGCGTGAAAAACTCCACCTAAATATGTTGTTTTTGTGTGTATTAAACATGTGAATGAAACAAACAAGAAAAAACAACACAACTCCATGTCTGTTTGTGACGAGGAAACGACATTAGACCAGATCAGAAAACGGCGTAAAATGGACTTTTTAAAACCTCGTCTTGTGGTTTTTTGAAGTCGGCGTCTCGGGAGTTGTTTGGCAAATCTCCAGCGCGTTCGGGAGAGGAGGACTGCGGGCGGTGTCGTGTTTGTTGACGGAGCAGAGGAGCTGTGTCAGTGTGACGTTTGATGTTGGAAAGTGACTCAAATGTGATGTGTCGTCTTAAATTAGCCGGCGTGGGACGAGGCGAGCTTGATCGTACCTGGGAATATAAACGCCGGAGACGGGACGAGCGCTTTGATGAGATTTGAAGACGAGAGTTTTGTTGATACGTTTCCCCGAGGGCGTGGAGCTAACGGGAAGCACTAATCTGTCTGAAAGTTACTCCAGTGAGGCTTTAATCTGAGTTTAGTTTTAAAACAATCTCACCAGAAAAAAAGCTGAGCTGGAACTAAAACAGGTGTGAAGGAAATTATTAAGTTGCGGCAGCGTTCTTTTCGGGACAATATTTTCACGGACTGGCGGCGTAGTAGGTGCGGTGGTTTAGTCTTGGTTAAATCTTGTTTTAGACCTGGTTTAGACCTGGTTTTAGTCCTATTTTAGTCCTGGTTTCAGCCCTGATTTTGACATTGGTTTTGACCTGGTTTACACTTGGTTTAGACCTGGTGTTAGTCCTGTTTTAGATTTGGTTAAATCCTGGTTTACTCCTGTTTTAGATCTAGTTTAGACCTGGTTTAGACCTGGTGTTAGTCCTGTTTTAGATTTGGTTAAATCCTGGTTTACTCCTGTTTTAGATCTAGTTTAGACCTGGTTTAGACCTGGTTTAGACCTGGTTTAGTCCTGGTGTTAGTCCTGTTTTAGACCTGGTTTAGACCTGTTTTAGATTTTGTTAAATCCTGGTTTACTCCTGTTTTATACCTAGTTTAGACCTGGTTTAGACCTGGTTTAGACTTGGTTTAGATTTGGTTAAATCCTGGTTTACTCCTGTTTTTTACCTAGTTTAGACCTGGTTTAGACCTTGGTTTTAGTCCTGGTGTTAGTCCTGTTTTAGACCTGGTTTAGACCTGGTGTTTAGTCCTGTTTTAGACCTGGTTTAGACCTTTTGGTGTTAGTCCTGTTTTAGACCTGGTTTAGACCTGTTTTAGATTTTGGTTAAATCCTGGTTTACTCCTGTTTTATACCTAGTTTAGACCTGGTTTAGACCCGATTTTAGTATTGGTTTTGACCTGGTTTAGACTTGGTTTAGACCTGGTGTTAGTCCTGTTTTAGACCAGGTTTAGACCAGATTTTACTCCTGGTTTAGTCCTGACTTTTGTCCTGATTTTAGTCCTCGTTAAATGCTGGTTTAGTCCTGGTTTTAGTCCTGGTTTAGAGACACGGTCCACGCTGTTTACACGAGACAAAAAAGGTGACGCTCCAAACTGTGAGTCGGTTGTCTGAATGTCAGCATCAAAAAGTGGCGGTGTGTCGGAATGCAGGTTGTACCCTCGGTTTGTGGTGGTTGGTAATAAAATTGTGAAAAATAATTGTGAAAAATAATAAAATTGGGAAACGAGTGCGTTATTAAGGAAAATTGTTCTGCACTTGACCCATTCATGACGAAAATGTGAATCAGTATAGTCATATTTTCTTTGTGTTTTGGTGATTTTCAAGCAGCTTTTCTGTATTTTACCCAAACAAATGACAATTTATGCCTCTTTTAATTGTTGGCGGGGATCAAATTGGTCAAAAATATGAACACCAGGGACATTTCTTGTATGAAACTGGAACAAATCAGTGGTTTTGGATAAATCTGCTGGGACAGGGGACACAGGGCTCAAAACTGGGACTGTCCCGGGTAAATAGAGACGTCTGGTCACTCTAACAAACATTTGATTGTACAAAAGTGTGAAAAGTATCCTGGAGTATCGTATATTTGTGTATCTGTGCAGCCTGTATCCTGAATCCTCTCCAAACCCCAAACCCCGCGCTCCGTTTGCTTTACGTTTACAGCCTCAGACCCAAAACAGAGCCTCGTCCGCTCACAAACACGAGGCCGACGAGGAGTTTAGAAAAGGTTCTTTCTCTACACGGATCACTCCGGAGTCACCGTGTAATGGATGTTCTGAACAAACACGTCTCCCCGTCGGGCCGGATACATACAGACGATTAGAGCAAACAGGGAAAGGGGAGCCGCGCACAGATGCATGGGCGTAATCCAGAGCCGGCGGTTAACATTTCTCTGGCCTTTTCGAGTAAACTGTGCAAAGATTGTAGAAGGTCGTTGGAAATACACATGCAAACGATACAGACGGATGTGATGTTTGGCTATTTAAACCTGATTTTTACGGTTTTAAAAATGTAGAAAAGCAGAACGAGATAATTTGAAACAGTTTGCAGTGGTCCAAAGTTATTCTTCACTTACTTTATACATTTAGAGCGTCCTAATTATTCACCACGATGAGTTTATAAGTGTTTTTCACAACTTTGAAAGGCCAGTGTGGATTTTTGAAAGTTACTTAAGGTGCTCTCAGTACCTTTTTTTTTTTTTAAATAGTATTTGGTTATGTCAAAAGGAGGACAGGTCAGATTCTCGATGCCTGAGGGAGTAACAACAGAGGACACTGACGACACTTTGGGTGAAAGTGAAGAATGATTTGTATTTAAAAATAAATAAATAAAAGTAACAAATTACTGTACTGTGTAATGTTCGGCATTACAGGGGGAAAAAATGTATATTTTACTTGGTACAAATGTGAGTAACGCACCTTACAATGCATTTTTAACTTGGATTGAAGTGGTGGGTTTTTCGTTATTCTTCATGCAAATTCACTAAAATCACAGCGACATCAGCAGCGGTGAAACGCCGGAGAGACACGCCCGTGTAGACCGTCAGGTGACCGCAAGCGAAAGGACCAACACAGAACTCGCTCCACGGGGCGAACCACAGCTGACGCCTGATCACTCTGTCTGCTAAGCTCTTCCAAGTTCTAGTTCAAGATTAGTCCTGGTTTGGTCCTGGTTTAGACCTGGTTTAAACCTGGTTCAGTTCTGGTTCCTTAACTATCAACTGTTCTTTCTGTCTGTTAAATGTTTGTTCAATGTGTTTGTTTGTTTGTTCTCAGGCTACAAGCTGCCAGTTCGTTGGACTCTTCGAGGCTGGGGCTCATCGTCCAGTTTTGGAAGATGATCCTTTCTCCTCCGCAGGTCTGCAGGTCTCAACTCCGATTCAAACAAGAAACCTGACCAATGCTGGGCCACATGTGCTACAAAAAGTCTACAGGGTTTCTCAGGCTTCCCTGGGCTCTCAGCTCACAGCACTTCAGTATCAATCACAGAAAATCAAAAGCAGAATGTGGATTTACCAGGTCAGCTTCACAACAACATGAGCGAGGGGCAGTTCTGTGGTCAGGGTCTGATGAGAGACTGAGCAGTGCCAGGGCCTCAACGCCAGGGCCTCAATGCCTCAATTCCAGGACGTCAATGCCTCAATGCCAGGCCTCAACGCCAGGGCCTCAATGCCTCAATTCCAGGGTCTCAATGCCAGGGCCTCTACACCTGGGCTAGGGCCTCAATGCCAGTGCCAAAATGCCAGAGGCAGGGCCTCAATGCCAGGGCCTAAACGCCAGGGCCTCAATGTCAGGGCTAGGACCTCAATGCCAGGGCCTCAATGCCAGGGCTAGGGCCTCAATGCCAGGGCCTCAATGCCAGGGCCTCAATGCCAGAGCCAGGGCCTCAACGCCAGGGGCTCAATGCCTCAATGCCAGGGCCTCAACGCCAGGGCCTCAATGCCTCAATTCCAGGGTCTCAATGCCAGGGCCTCAATGCCTCAATTCCAGGGTCTCAATGCCAGGGCCTCTACACCTGGGCTAGGGCCTCAATGCCAGTGCCAAAATGCCAGAGGCAGGGCCTCAATGCCAGGGCCTAAACGCCAGGGCCTCAATGTCAGGGCTAGGACCTCAATGCCAGGGCCTCAATGCCAGGGCTAGGGCCTCAATGCCAGGGCCTCAATGCCAGGGCCTCAATGCCGGGGCCTCAATGCCAGGGCCTCAATGCTGGGCCTCAATGCCAGGGTCTCAACACCACGGCCTATACTCCAGGGCCTCAATGTCAGGGTCTCAACGCCGGGGCCTTATTGGCTAATAGAACATCAGACTAAACAACAGCTATCATGCTAACACATACTTCCTGATACTTGGACCATAAAACGCTTCATAATTAGATTTAAACAATACACAATGGACATATTTTGACCTCTAGAGCTGTGACAATGTCCTCAGTTACCATGGTGACACAATGCAAACACTGTCAAAACAGTTTTAATATCGTCTGACACTCAAGAAAATAAAAAAATAAATACAAAATGGAATTAAACAAAAAGGTCAGATTAAAATCTAACTCGAGTAAGAGAGCTTCAGACAGAGCAGTGTGTCAATCAGCAAAGTATCATTTAAAGCCCTATTCTGGGACACTGAGCCCACGTCCTGCCCTCTCTGCCCTCGTCTCTCTAACGACGTCGCCCTCTCACTGAAGGCTGTGAAATTACGCTCTGATTTCGTCGCGTCGCCCGAATTAACCGGACTAAATGAGACCATGTTCGCGCACACGAACCCCGAGTTAAACCGCCCAGAATCAATACGCGATCTTTGAAATCGACACGCGAAATCGGGCCGAGTAATGAACGCGCCCCCGCTCCGCCGCTGTATTTACGGTACAGATAACGGGCCGTAATTTGAGATAAAAACAAAGAGGCCGTTTTGATTAGAGGAGTTAGAGCGACGTCTGCTCCGAAGACGGCTCAGAGGCTCTGGGGTCTTATTTTTTTCAATTTACTGAGAATGTAAAGACGGGACCGGGTCTGAGCCAGAACGAATCCGGACCAAAACAGAGGACTAAATAAACCAGGACTAATTTAAGAATTAAGAGAAAATGGAGCCCTGAACCAGACAGAACCAAAGAGACTAATAAGAGAAGCACGTCTAAAAAAAAATATCTTAAAGTGGGACTAAAAACCTAAACTCAGTCCACAAATGCATTTCATATAAAGACGCGAAACTGGGCAGGACTTGAAGGACTAGAATGCAGAGTGAGGAGAAGAAGGGGTGAGATCTGGAGGTATAAGGAACAGTGCGATAGACCTTTTTCACAATGGAAGTGTCTCGTTTTATGCAGAGACACTCAGATCTACGTCTCTCTGGCAGCAGGAGACTATGGACCAGTCACTTGGTCACTGCATCCAACAGATCAGTGTGTGGATGCAAAACAACTTTCTCCAGCTAAACTCTGACAAGACTGAAGTCATAGTGTTTTGGTCCACAGAAACAAAGGGACAGTGTCAGCAGTCACCTCCGTCTCTCTCTCTAAAACCTTCAAAATCAGGCAAAAATCTAGGGTAATAATGGACTCAGACTTGAACTTTAACAGCCACATCAAATCAATAACATCTGCAGCCTTTTACCATCTAAAAAACATAGCAAAAATCAAAGGTTTACTGTCTAAATCAGACTTGGAGAAACTTATCCATGCATTTGTCTCCAGTAGATTAGATACTGTAATGTTCTGCTCACTGGTCTCTCCAAACGAGCTGTGAGACGCTGCAGAACATCCAGAACATCCAGAACATCCAGAACATCCAGGATCCAGAACGCTGCAGCTCGGGTCCTGACTCGAACTAGAAGTACGAGCACATAAGTCCTGGTCTCAGGTCTCTGCTCTGGCTCCTGGCTCAGAGACTTTAAAGCAGCTCTGCTTGTACAAGTCTCTCCATGGTCGAGCACCAAAGTCCATCTGTGACATATGGTGTCATATGAACATCTCACACTCTGAGGAGCTCAGGGACCAACTCCTGCTGGTGCCCAGAGTCACGACTAAACAAGGGGAGTCAGAGTTTCAGGTTCATGCAGCTAAACCTGGAACAGTCTGAACATGTGAGACAGACTCTTCTGTGACGCTGTTTAAATCCAGACTCTAAACATTTCTGTTTAACTGTACAAATAACTGAAAGGTTTTCAATTCCGCACTCTTCTCTCCAATTTATGTCTCTCTTTTTAATTTTAATCTTCATGATTATTTATTTTTGATTTGTTTTTATTATGATTTTAATGTATTTCTTATTCTTAAAGCACTTTGAATTACTTTGTGTACGAATTGTGCTGTACAAATAAACTTGCCTTGCCTTTTTAGGTTTGCAGAACGTCCGGTCAACGGTTTTCTGTGTCAAAATGTGTGTGTAAATGTGTGTCGTGTTCTCCAGGAGCTTCATAAATCTGCCCCATCACCAAATCTCCAACCAACAAACTCCACAAAACATCTACGACTATCAAGGTAAGAAAGATAAAAGCTTAAAAGCGAACAACAATGACGCATTAGTGAACTACTGAACAAAACTCTCGCATTCGAACTGCGCAAATCTATCTTTTTTGGGGTGTAATGGTTCATGTTTTCGTGCCGAACAGTTTTGGTGCTGGACATTGGTTCGGTGCAGGACTGTGCACAAGTGAGTTTGTGCAATTTGTGTTAGATTCCTCCACGACCAGAGTTGGGGAGTAATGGATTACATGTACTGGGATTCCTCATCAGCCAATATGCCATTCTTTTCACCAAACTGTATAGTCATTCCACAGAAAAAAAAATATATAAAAATCCAATCAATCCAATGGATCTGTGATGATTTCTTTACCATCATCAGACTCAGAACCTCAATAGAACATTAGGCTCCACTCAACATTCCATAAGGAGCACTGGATATTTAGCATGGTTGTTAATGTCCACATTATTAAACATCATGGCCAAGGCATCTTTTAAATAATAATAGTAATAATAGTAATAATAATAATAATAATAATAATAATAATAATAATAATATACATCGGATTTATATAGGACGTTTCTCCGTGGAGATATTATTGCTTTGTCTGGAATATTTCACTAAATATTAGGGCCCGGTCAAACAGAAATAAACAACAAGGCCAAAAATTCAAGTTAATTCATCTGATATAAAAATGTATTGAACAGATACATATGTTCTCTAGTTTATGAAACTGTTGACCTTTTTTCTGTACCATTTTTGGTTCTAAAGTTCCATATGTTTTAAACAGACCATGTATGAAACATGGAACAAAAATTATTTCCCAAATTTCAAAGACACAAAAATCATGTAAATAAATGGATGTATTTCATCATATCTTGTGTTATTCCATCTTTGAACTGTTGATGAAGCTACATGATTTTTTCAAAATAAATGTATTTAAAATGATAAAAAATTTGCTTGGAAGGACTGACATATTTTATAGAATATATTTCTTTCATTTTGAAGTAATATTAAAGTATTCGGAAGAAAAAAGTGACAAATGATGTAAAATCCTGCACCTTCTACTTGTTTGCACAATTTTCCCTCCGTTACTTTTCCCTCCGTTACCATGAACTTTCTTAATAAAAAATCTCATGAGTCAAAAAGTAAGAGGTTTTTCAACCTAATCTTGTACCATATGGTAGAAAACTATATGAAGCAAATATTCAAACCAGTTTGTTAAGGATATGTAAGTGAGAACCAAGAGTTATCACTGTTTGGATTTATTGCCCAAAAAGTGCTGCATATTTCATTCCCTCCGTTACCTAACATAATTTTTTTTTTTTTTGTCAACAACTTGAAAGAATCTCACAGGTTTAACTTGACCCTGTTGGAGTGTAACTCTTTCCTACATTCTGATACTTTACTTATTTCAATAGTTCCTCTAGTTTCTGAATAAGAGACATTTGAATGTAAAAAATCTGACCCTGTTTCCTCCGTTAACACTTGACCAGACCCATTATTACCTCCGCCAAGGAGGTTATGTTTTTGCCGGCGTTTGTCTGTTTCTTTATTTGTTTGTTTGTTTGTTTGTTTGTTTGTTTGTTTGTCTGTTAGCAACATAACTCAAAAAGTTATGGACCGATTTGTTGGAAATGTGAAAAGGAAGAACTGATTTCATTTTGGGGCTGATCCGGAAGAAATCCTGGATTCTGGATCACTTTGAAATTTTAGTTAACATTGTGGTAAATGGGGCCAAAAATGTTGTTTCTCAATATCTGGGTTAATTATTGACCAAACCCCATGAAATTTGACTCAGGGATGGACAGTGGGATCCTCTTTCATATTCCAAAGGCTGATCCGGATCTGATCCACAAGACTGATTTTATCGCAATTTATATAAAAAATGGGGGTGGTCCTTGGCGGAGGTCTGCGCTCTCTGACTGCTTTTCTAGTTAATAAACCTTTCTATCTTCATGGAGACCAGGCCAAGTTACAGGTCAGATCTGTGGAGACGCGACCCCGCTCACAGTCAGAATGTCGTTTTCCTTGGTATTTTTGAGCTTTAAAACCACCTGTAACTGAGTAAATGTAAAGTAGATCTGTTTAATGTCACACTGTGGAACAATCAACGACATATAAGTTACATAACGCACCTTCAGAAAAATGAATAAAAGTCTGTGCTTGATCCAGATCGGAAGTGTTGTTTATTATTTTCAGTGTGGATTATCTGTGCAGATCTGATGTGACAGACGACAGCCGCGGAGTCAGAGCCGGTTTCTCACTTCACAGCAGCTTTGACTCGCGCTTTAATGGTGTCATGTTAAAACAGCTGCTCTGGCGTGTTTTTATCTGGAGACTGAGAGGGAGAGCGTTTTGATTCGAGATATAATAAGTATGACTGCAGCTTACGATTGTTTCGGTGCTGTACGATCAATACGGTGCGACAGTGGGTTTATTTTACTCTAGTTTCTGTCTTAGAAACTGCACAGGAGAAGGCTGGAGTTTTATCTATGACGCAACAAAACTGGCAAAATGCAAACAGTGCATTTTCCAGTGCTCAGAAGATGATTTTCGACAAAGAGTGTAACGAAAATGAATGAAGCAAAACAGAAAAACACAACTTCAGGTATGTTTTTGATGAGAGGAAAACAGTATATCACGAGTAAAAGTTCAATTTGTGTCTTTTTAAAGTAAAATTTTAAGCTTTAGATCGACACAGGTGTTAGTGACAGATATTATGGCTACAAGTTACGATTATTTTAGCATGATATGGTCCAGATAACAACAATATAAAGTTCGATAATGCGTCTATAGTACTTGGTTTTCTGATTTATGTTATAATGAAGTATCCTCGTCAAAAACAGACCTGGATTTGTGTTTTTTGGTTTAATTCACAAATATTTAACACAAAAACAGTGCAGATTTAGGCTGAGTTCCTCTCTCAAACAGAAAATACTTTGTTCCACCGTGTGATGTCATGTGGTAATACAGGAAGTGCTCCACTGTTTCTGTTTTGTTTCGTTACAATTTTGCAATATACGGTAACAACACTTCAGTTTTGCACATTTGAATCATTCAGAGATTTAAAAATATATATATATTGAAATGTTTAGAATAAAAAAATAAATAAGTAAATAAATCCTAAATAGTCGGTGCAGCGTCGGCAGTGATGCGGTCGCTGTATCGGACCGTGGTGGTGAAGAGGAGCTGCACCAAAAGACAAAGTTCTCGATTTATCATCAATCTACGTTCCTCCCCTCACCTCTGGTCATGAGCTCTGGGCAATGACCGAAAGGACAAAATCATGGATACAAATGAGTTTCCTCTGCAGGGTGTCTGGGTGCTCCCTTTGAGACAGGGTGAGGAGCTCGTCCACACGGGAGGAGCTCGGAGTAGAGCCGCTGCTCCTCCACGTCGAGGAGACATCCAGATGCCTCCTGGACGTCTCTCTCAGGAGGTGTTTCGGGCATGTCCCACAAGACCCAGGACACGCTGGAGGGACCATGTCTCTGGGCTGACCTGGGAACACCTCAGGGGTCCCCCCGGACACGTCCTCCAGCTCCCAGGACGTCTGGGAGTCCCTGCTTAGACTGCTGTCCTGGATAAGCGGAAGAAAGTGGATGGATGGATAAAAAAATATCTTTTATGGGGCTGTCTCTATATTTATCTACTAAAATGGTCAATAAAAGGTCGACATATCACTGTGTTTTAACTCCACACTCTGTCACTAGGATCATTTGGATGATTTCAGCTCTGAACTTGCCAATCTCAACTAAACTAAAGGTAAAATATGGCTGTTCACTTGAAAACTACAACTTCATGACATCATAAGGTGGACCAGAGCATTCTGAGCTTTGGAGATGTAGACAGACTAATAATAAAGTGTTACTCAAACACAGTGTTGTGGAGTAACAGATTACATGTACTGGAGTTACGTAATCAGAGTACAAATGATGAGTAACTGTATTCAGTTACAGTTACTGTTTCAGTGAGTGGTAATTGGATTACAGTTACTTTGTTGAAATAAATGGATTACACTGCGGTGTTTTCCTGTTTTCACATTTTGGGCTATTCCCTTTTTTTTTTTGTTTTTTTCGTAATTCCACTCATTGGCGGACACCAAACCAGGTCTAAACCAGGTCTAAACCAGGTCTAAACCAGGTCTAAACCAGGTCTAAACCAGGTCTAAACAGAGACTAAACCAGGTCTAAACCAGGTCTAAACAGAGTCTAAACCAGGTCTAAACCAGGTCTAAATCAGGATTTAACAGGACTAAACCAGGACTAAACGATGCTGTGTGGACCGTGTCTCCTCTTCTTCTATCAATAATATTTTTGATTTGGTTCAGTAAAGTCTGGGCTTTTTATTTTATCAGACAAAACATCTTATGTTACGATGTCCTCGTCTTTGCTTCTCTACCGCAAATCAAGTAATCCAAAGTATTCAGATTACATTACTCACTTTAAGTAATTTTATGGATTACGTTACAAACTACATTTTGGGGGATGTAATCTGTAATCTGTAGGGGATTACATTTTAAAAGTAACACTCCAAACACCGCTCAAACATGTGTGAATGAAACAAAAAGCAACTCCAGGTCTTTTTTCGAGGAGGTAAAAACATTATAACACGACTTAAAGTTCACACGAGTCACTTTTCCGTAACATAGAACCTTTAAATTTCAGATATTTGCAGTAGTGTTGCTAAAAAATACTTTGAAAACCACGCATTCTTACTCTGAGTTAGTTAACTCGGCTCGTCTCTAAAGATGCGTTCACTGCTTTACGGTGGAACATTCAAGGCAAAGAAATAACGTCGCCATAGAGACAAGCCCCAAGGACACCCCAAGGACACGGCGCCGGCTCCACTTTCACTTTTCACGCCCGGCCTTTTTTCACACTGTTAGTATTGTATTTTTCTGTGTGTATTGCCGCAGCGCTCTAATAGATCCTCCGAATTGTTTGTTTTCCTCGTACTCTGGGGCCAGGCCGGATCATGACTCTAATAATGTTTGTGTTTGGAAAGCTCCTGCAGTTCATTTAGCTCCTGCACTAACCTCGGCGCTAAACTAACCCCAGACTGTGGCCACCGTCTCGGAATAAGACAAAGAAAACACTGGAAATGTAAGAGAGTGAACTCAGAATACACTGTTTATTAAGAAGGTGCGGACTCACAGACGAGACGAATACAGAGGATCTGTAAATTATTCCAGTGTTTTAAAGAGGCCGGGAAACGATATTTCAACCGAACTGAACCAAGACTAAAACAGGACTAAATCAGGACTAAAACAGGACTGAACCAGGACTAAACCAGGACTAAAACAGGACTAAATCAGGACTAAACCAGGACTAAAACAGGACTGAACCAGGACTAAAACAGGACTAAAACAGGACTGAATCAGGACTAAACCAGGACTAAACAGGACTAAAACAGGACTGAACCAGGACTAAAACAGGACTAAAACAGACTAAAACAGGACTGAATCAGGACTAAACCAGGACTAAAACAGGACTAAATCAGGACTAAACCAGGACTAAAACAGGACTAAAACAGGACTAAAACAGGACTGAATCAGGACTAAACCAGGACTAAAACAGGACTAAAACAGGACTAAACCAGGACTAAAACAGGACTAAACTAAACAGGACTAAAACAGGACTGAACTAAACCAGGACTAAAACAGGACTAAAACAGGACTAAAACAGGACTAAAACAGACTAAAAACAGGACTGAACCAGGACTAAAACAGGACTGAACCAGGACTAAAACAGGAACAGGACTAGGAACAGGACTAAACAGGACTGAACTCAGGACTAAACCAGGACTAAAACAGGACTAAAACAGGACTAAACCAGGACTAAAACAGGACTTAAACCAGGACTAAAACAGACTAAAACCAGGACTAAACCAGGACTAAACCAGGACTAAAACAGGACTGAACTAAACCAGGACTAAAACCAGGACTAAACCAGGACTGAACCAGGACTAAAACCAGGACTGAACCAGGACTAAACCAGGACTAAAACAGCACTAAACCAGGACTAAACCAGGACTAAAACCAGGACTAAACCTGAACTAAACCATGACTAAAACCAGGACTAAACCAGGACTGAACCAGGACTAAACCAGACTTGAAACAGGGCTTAACCAGGTCTAATCTGGTCTCAGTCCTGGTCTGGGTCCCGGTCGGAGTCTATGCGGGCACCTCCAGGCCCATCCCGACACTCCTGGTTTAGTTCTGGTTCAGTCCTGGTTTAGTCCTGGTTCAGTTTGTATGCGGCACAAAAGTCCAACATCCTTTAAGTTTAAGTCACGTAAACGGGAAACGTCTGTTATCCGTTTTTCCATTCTTTATTTAAATACAAAATCGAAAACTGGAAAAAAAGAAAAAAACAAAACAAAATTATAATCCTTTTTTTTCATTTTGTTTTTGGAGATAAATAATGAAGAATATATATATATATATATATATATATATATATATATATATATATATATATATATATATATATATATATATATATATATATATTGTTTTCTTATTTTTGGTTTTATTTTGAAAAACAAATGAAACACAATTGCACTCCCATGTAAGAAAAACTGAAGATATATATATATATATATATATATTTTTTTTTTGTCGTGGCCCCTTCAAACCTCGATGTGTGCGCTCCCAATCCCGTTAAGTCAAAATCTGTAATGTCTTTTACTATTTGTACGTTATTATATCACAACAATTAAGTAAAGTCAAAAATTCTAAGTCTGTAGTTTTATCTATGACGCAACAAAACTGTCAAAATTTGTGGCACAGAGAAGACGATTTTTGGATTAATGATGTAACGAAACAAGCTCGCAAAACCTGAAAATACAACTAAATATGTTTTTGATGAAGGGTCAACAATTTATCACAATTAAAAGCTCCAAAAAAAAAAAGTCAGTATTATTATTAGCATTAAACCTTTAAAAGTTCAATTGTTAAACTCCAGATGCGGTGAAAGCCTCGTCAAAACGTGCTCCGACTTTCTCCCGCGGTGAAAGGAAGTGGCCATTAGAAAAGAAATAGCTGTTATTGAAGACATTATTAAAAGCAATCCATTTTAATCTGCGGCATAAAAGGTTCGAGGCATTTTTCAAAACCCCGAGCGCAGACCCAATAAAGAGGGCAGCGTGCGGATATACGGCCAGATCGATATCATATTTTAAGTGCTGATACAAAATGTGGCCGCGCTTTTGTTTTATATGAAAAAGCGGCGGAGAGAGGGCGAGTTATGAGAGCTGGCGAAGCCCCGGCGTCGGAACAGGCCGTAAAAATAACACACTCACAAATGAACGGCGGGTTTAAATACAGAACGCGCAAATAAAGAAGTATATAACCACGAACGCAAGACAACAACTGGAAAACAAAAGGTAAATCAGGAATATTACGTGTTTTGTGTATATAGAGGGTAATGAAATACAATATATGCCCTAATGTCGCCCAGTCCCGTCTTCTCCGGCTCCAAAACATTTGTAAAATTAAACATAGCGTCTCCTTCGTCGAGATTTTTGCAACTCCCTCGTCTCCGGCCGTGAAGTAAAACCAAAATTAAAAAAGTGAAAAAAAAAAACAAAACAAAAAAAACAGAGATTTTCTTCAGTATTTGTCTCCAAAACCAGAATGAAAAAACAGATAACGGACTGAACCAGGACTGAATCAGGACTAAACTGGTCTCAGTCCTGGTCTCAGTCCCAGTCTCAGTCCTGGTCTCAGTCCTAGTCCTAGTCTCAGTCCCAGTCTGGTCCCGGTCTCCGTCCTAGTCTCAGTCTTAGTCTCAGTCCTGGTCTCAGTCTCAGTCTCGGTCTCAGTCTCAGTCTCGGTCTCCGTCCTGGTCTGGTCACAGTCTCAATCCTGGTCTCAATCCTGGTCTCAATCCTGGTCTCAACCCCGGTCTCGGTCTCAGTCCCAGTTTCGGTCCCGGTCCTGGTCTCAGTCCCAGTCTGGTCCCTGTCTCAGTCCTGATCACCCAACAGTCTTCGCGGGCAAATTTCATTCAAGCTAAACCAAGTCTGAAACAGGATGAAAATAGGACTAAACCTGCACTAACTAGGACTAAACCAGGACTAAACCAGGACTAAACCAGTACTGAACCAGGTCTAAACCTGGACTAAACCAGGACTAAACCAGTACTGAACCAGGTCTAAACCTGGACTAAACCAGGACTAAACCAGGACTAAACAAGGACTGAACCAGTTTTAAACATGGACTAAACCAGGACTAAACCAGATCTAAATCAGGTCTAAATCAGGTCTAAACCAGGTCTAAACCAGGTCTAAACCAGATCTAAACCAGATCTAAACCAGGTCTAAACCAGATCTAAACCAGGTCTAAACCAGATCTAACCAATCAGAGGTCTAAATCAGGTCTAATCTAAACCAGGTCTAAACCACCAGATCTAAACCAGGTCTAAACCAGATCTAAACCAGGTCTAAACCAGATCTAAACCAGGTCTAAACCAGATCTAAACCAGGTCTAAACCAGGTCTAAACCAGGTCTAAACCAGATCTAAACCAGGTCTAAACCAGGTCTAAACCAGATCTAAACCAGGTCTAAACCAGGTCTAAACCAGATCTAAACCAGGTCTAAACCAGATCTAAATCCGGTCTAAATCAGGAAAAAATAGGACTGAACCAGGTCTAAACCAGAACTAAAATGTCAAAATAAAACGTTTTAGGAAAAAACCTCTGGAATCTGAAGGGTTAATGATATCGAGCCGTAGCTAGAGATTGATTGATTGAATAAATTTTTAAAAATCAGTTTCATGATTTAAAGAATCAGTCTGAGTTCACAAGTTCCTTCTGTTTTGTTCAGTGCGTCACTAATGCATCGTTGTTGATTTCCTTTAAGTTTTGGTCTTTCTTCTCTTGATCGTTGTGGATAAATTGTTCATGTCAGAATGTTTATCGTTTGTGGACCTTGTTGGTTGAAGATTTGGTGATGGGGCAGATTTATGAAACTGGTAGAGCTTCATAAATCTGACATTTACACACACATTTTG
This sequence comes from Boleophthalmus pectinirostris, assembly GCF_026225935.1. Lineage (NCBI taxonomy): Eukaryota > Metazoa > Chordata > Actinopteri > Gobiiformes > Gobiidae > Boleophthalmus > Boleophthalmus pectinirostris. The sequence goes on from NW_026571070.1 coordinate 4,037,901, forward strand.
TCACAGAAAACCTTTAACCGGACGTTCCTCAAACCTACATCGGGACACTTCTGGCCGTCGCGGAAAAGCTCCACTGAGAAAAACAAACGAACAAACATGAAATCGTGTCGTACGCACTTTAAACTCGACTGAAGTGTTTAAGCCTCAGATTTCTCCAAACCTCGTGAGAGTTTTACAGATTAGAGCACAGCCTGTTCTTAAAGTGTTTTTGGCTCAGACTTGGACATCTGGAGCTCACCTCACTCCACACGGACACAGAATTACACAGAATTACACAGACTCTCACTTCAAACCTGATATTTACGCACTAATACAGGCGCGGAAGCTGTTATTGTTGCTTTATTCTGTATAAATCAGGTCCCGGCGGAGAAACGCACATTTAACACTGGATTTAACCACAAACTTTTGGAATTCAGAATGTCATTTTGAACTCTTATTTAGTTTACTTATGGAAACAGGCCAATTTACAGGTCAGATCTGTGGAGAAACAATCCATTTTTTGTGTAAAGTTTATGATTGTACTTCGTGGTTGGACATCGACAGCAGATATGACATTTTAAAGCCATCCTTCGGAACATTCTTCACAGAAATATGTTTTTTGTCATTTTTGTCAATTTCATTTCTCTCCAGCGACTAGGTCAGGAATCAGAATACACTAAACCGTTGGTGCTCAATCTACCGATCGCGATCTACCAGTCGATCGCCAAGGTCGTGTGGGTAGATCTTCGTGTCTCGGACTCGCGTTTGGACTCGGTCTTGTCTCTCACTCGAGGTCTGACACTCAACAAGTGTGATCATATTTCATTCCGGCCGCTGCTGTTGGTAATAAACTTGTAGCGGGTGCAGGAGCGTGTGGGGCGTCTCAGTTCAGCCTGTGCGCTCATTTGAAACCCGCGGAGACTCTACGGCGCATCACAAACACACACGCTCCCTATGCACGGCTCGTCTGCGACAGCGTGTGCCCTCGTGTACCAGCGTGCATCACAGGGCAGGTTCAACTTCCTAAACATCCTACCTGTCCACCTGCCTCACGTCAGCACGCCGCCCCTCGCCTTTTCACGCTCTCGCTCCTTCCTGCGTACAGCCAACACAAGCCCCTCCCACAGTGCGGCTGATTAGAAGAGCAAGACCAAACGTGAAGCAAAAACCAGTCTAAATTTATGTTCCAGTGTTGGCACAAAGCAGGTCTACAGCATAGAGCGGATCTACAGAACAGACCTACTGCCACATTTGGCTGAAGTTTGTCTAACAAAAGTGACAAATGCATCTGTGTTTGTCACGATGTGCGTTTGGTTTGGTAAACGTGCAGAGGCTGGTAAATATCACTGCAAAACCAGAAAAGAATGAAACTCCAGTTTGGAACTTTAAAAAACAGGTTTAAAAATCTTCCTTCACTTTTTTCACAGTTTTGTGTAAAGTGCCAGAGGAAGTTCTCTTAAAGAAGAGGTTCTCAAACTGTGGGGGAGGGTCCAAAAAAGGGGCACAGAGTGTTTCAGTGCAGTTTGCTTGACTTTGTATCAGGTAGATCATTTTGAAAAGTGTGAGCACCTCTGCACTAGACGGTTTTGCAAGAATTTCACAAGTTGTAGACGGCGCACCGACCAATCAGAAGAGCCGTGAAGCCATGACGTCAAACTTGTCGTGTCTGTCTGTGTCCCTTTTGTGGAACAGCACAACAGTAAACAAAACATCGAGATGGATGTAGACGTAGACAGACATTCTGTGTTGGCGACGATTCCCGAGATCGAGGATTTAAAGCCGGAACAAAGAGAATGTTTGGTGAATTTTATCAAGGGGAAAGACGTTATTGTCCTTCTTCCTACGGGATTTGGTGCATTACATATGTCACGACCAAATAACAGCGATTGGTTAAATAAAAAACGTAACGTCTACCATCGAGCGAAAGAATCCTAATGCTGCGAGGTCACACGGTTTCCACAAAGTGAAATCGGCTCACGAATCAGGCTGGAACAGGGCTGTCAAACTCATTTTGGTCCGCAAATTCCTCATCCAGGACTAAACCGGAACTGAACCAGGACTCACTGTCTGGTCGGGCTCGGAGGCGCGCGGTGTAGACCATCGGATGATCGCACTTTGCTGACAACCTGCTCCATGGGCTCGGGGTTCTCCCTCTCTCTTGAGTCCAAGATTAGTCCTGGTTTAGTCCTGGTTTAGTCCTAACCTGCCCGTGTGTAATTACTACCTGTCCACATGCACGCCCGTAAAATTCCAGAAAAACAAGCCCGTTTCTGCAACTATTGGTTCAGTCCTGGTTTAGACTTGGTTTAGTCCTGGATTAGACCTTGTTTAGACCTGGTTTAGACCTGGTTTAGACCTATTTTCATCCTGGTTTAGTCCTATTTTCATCCTGGTTTGGTCCTGGTTTAGACCTGGTTTAGTCCTGGTTTAGTCCTATTTTCTATCCTGGTTTAGTCCTGGTTTAGACCTGGTTTAGTCCTAGTTTAGACTGGTTTAGTCCTGGTTTAGACCTGGTTTAGACCTTTTACCTGGTTTAGTCCTGGTTTCCTGGTTTAGACCTGGTTTAGTCCTATTTTCATCCTGGTTTAGACCTGGTTTAGACCTGGTTTAGACCTGGTTTAGTCCTAGTTTAGTCCTGGTTTAGTCCTGGTTTAGACCTGGTTTAGACCTGGTTTAGACTGGTTTAGTCCTGGTTTAGTCCTGGTTTAGTTTAGACCTGGTTTAGACCTGGTTTAGTCCTGGTTTAGACCTGGTTTTAGACCTGGTTTAGTCCTATTTTTATCCTGGTTTAGTCCTGGTTTAGTCCTGGTTTAGACCTGGTTTAGACCTGGGTTAGTCCTGGTTTAGACCTGGTTTAGACCTGGTTTAGACCTGGTTTAGTCCTGGTTTAGTCCTGGTTTAGTCCTATTTTAGTCCTGGTTTAGACCTGGTTTAGTCCTGGTTTAGACCTGGTTTAGTCCTATTTTAGTCCTGGTTTAGACCTGGTTTAGACCTGGTTTAGTCCTGGTTTAGACCTGGTTTAGTCCTGGTTTAGTCCTGGTTTAGTCCTGGTTTAGACCTGGTTTAGTCCTGGTTTAGTCCTGGTTTAGTCCTGGTTTAGTCCTGGTGTAGTCCTGCTGACAAGAAGGCGACGGACCCTCCACTGGAAAAGTTACGCAGTGCACCTTTAAACACCGGTCTCCTGGGCCTAATGAAGTGCACGTCTCTGAACCTCATCTGACCCGATCTGCGTTTAATCCTCTCAGCAGGAGCCGCACGGCCGATCGGACCGAACCTCGCCGCCGCCGCCGCCGCCGCCGCGAATAAGTGGACGTCTATTAAAGCAGCGCAGATCCAAGCCCTGCTCCCTCGTCGCCATGGCGATAAGTCTAACTCCATCACAAGGTACAAGATAATTATGTCTTTTATATTTTCCCAGCCCGACCCGCGAGACTCGGCGGTGGAGGTGTGAGGATGAACCGCGGTCGTCCTCGTCTGTTGTAACACTAAATAAAAAGGGGTGAGTTCTGTGCCGACGTGCGGACGGTTTTATTAATAAACTTCATGTGGCAATAATTATGTGTAGAATTTAAACCGAGTCGGAGCCGAGCTGGAGACGTTTGACTTGAGTTTTATCAAAACAAGAGAAAGACGATATTGTTCCTGCGGGATCTGGCGCATTACATGGTTTAGTTTAGACCTGGTTTAGACCTGGTTTAGACCTGGTTCCATTCTGGTTTCGCTCTGGTTCAGACCTGGTTCAGACATAGTTTAGACCTGGTTTAGTCCTGGTTTAGACCTAGTTCAGACTTCTTTTAGTCCTGGTTTAGTACTGGTTTAGTCCTGGTTTAGACCTGGTTTAGACCTGTTTTAGTCTTGGTCTAGTCCTGGTTCAGATCTGGTTTAGTCCTGGTTTAGACCTGGTTTAGTCCTGGTTTAGACCTAGTTCAGACCTGGTTTAGACCTGGTTTGGTCCTGGTTTAGTCCTGGTTTAGACCTGGTTCAAACCTGGTTCAGACCTGGTTCAGACCTGGTTCAGACCTGGTTTTAGACCTGGTTTAGTCTGGTTTAGACCTGGTTTAGTCCTGGTTTTAGACCTGGTTTAGATTTAGTCCTGGTTTAGCTAGTTCAGACCTGGTTTAGTCCTGGTTCAGACATGGTTTAGTCCTGGTTTAGTCCTGGTTTAGTCCTGGTTTAGTCCTAGTTCAGACCTGGTTTAGCTTGAACAAAATTTGACACCCTATTTGGCAAAAATCGTTCGTTTTATTCAGAGCAAATTAATGGATCAAACCTAAAAAAAACTCTAAATAAACAAACAAATAAATGAATAAATAAAGTTGAGATACACTTGAGAAATGAAGAGGACATTTGATGACTTGGCACGTTTACTTTTTTTTTACACAAACGAACCAAAATTCCACCAAATATTTTTCCATTTTCACCATTCCCACGGACAAAAATCGAGTCGTCTCCTCGTGTCTCATCTCCACTCCTCCTCTTCTCTTCTTTCTTTCTTTCTTTCTTTCTTTTCTCCTCCGCTGTTTCCGCTGATGTTGGCACCAAAAGGGTCAAACCTCCGAAAGAGAATTTTCCAAACCCGGGACGGCGTTTTTTTTTTTTTTTCGATGAAGTGACCAGTTTGAAAGATGGTTTAGACCTGGTTTAGACTTGGTTTAGTCCCCTGGTTTAGACCCTGGGTTTAGACCTAGTTTCGACCTGGTTCAGACCTGGTTTAGTCCTGGTTCAGACCTGGTTTAGACCTGGTTTAGACTTGGTTTAGTCCCGGTTTAGACCTGGTTTAGACCTAGTTCAGACCTGGTTTAGTCCTGGTTCCTTTCAGACCTAGTTCAGACCTGGTTTAGACCTGGTTTCAGACCTGGTTTAGTCCTGGTTCAGACCTGGTTTCCAGACCTGGTTAGTTTACCTGGTAGACCTGGTTTAGACCTGGTTTAGTTCCTGGTTCAGATCTGGTTTAGTCCTCGTTTAGACCTGTTTTAGACCTGGTTTGGTCCTGGTTTAGTCCTGGTTTAGTTTTCCTGGTTTAATCCTGGTTTAGTCCTGGTTTAGTCCTGGTTTAGTCCTAGTTCAGACCTGGTTTAGCTTGAACAAAATTTGACAGAGCAAATTAATGGATCAAACCTAAAAAAAACTCTAAATAAACAAACAAATAAATGAATAAATAAAGTTGAGATACACTTGAGAAATGGAGAGGACATTTGATGACTTGGCACGTTTACTTTTTTTTTACACAAACGAACCAAAATTCCACCAAATATTTTCCATTTTCAACATTCCCACAGTCGTGTGTCTCCACTCCTCCTCTTCTCTTCTTTCTTTCTTTCTTTCTTTTCTCCTCCGCTGTTTCCGCTGATGTTGGCACCAAAAGGGTCAAACCTCCGAAAGAGAATTTTCCAAACCCGGGACGGTGTTTTTTTTTGTTTTTTTTTTCTTCGATGAAGTGACCAGTGAAAATGGAGAGAGGCGTAAAAGGGTTAAAATGACCAATTTGTGCAGTGGGTGTTTGCTGGAGGCTCACGGGGCAGCGCTGGAGAGCAGGAACACTTTGTAAAGGAAGAAAATAAAACAGGAGAGAGCAGCTTTCACCGTTTCTCAACAATCCGGCTGAAAAAGAAGAAATATTGGGTGTTTTTTTAGATTCTACAAATGGGTCGTCGAAAATGGGGACAAATGTGTCGGGTTCAAAATTGAAGAAGCAAAATCCATAAATTAGACTAGTGCCCTTTAAAATACTCAATTTAGTATAAGATATTTAAGATTCTGCTAAAAAAAAAAAAGCAGACTTTTTTGTAGTTTGAGCAGTTTTGGGAGTAACGTGTCATAAAATAAAAGTAATGTGTTGCTTTCCGTTGAAATGCAGTAATGTTCGGCTTTACAGGGAAATTTTTAAAAATGTTTTACTCGGTACAAATGTCAGTAAAAAAAAAAAAATGAAGTGGTGGGTTTTTCGTTTTTCTTCATACAAATTCGCTAAAATAGACGCAGCTGACGCCCGATCGCGCTCGGCGGTTCTCTCAGGGGCGGTCCAAGACTCCAAGTTCTAGTCCAAGATTAGTCCTGGTTCAGTTCTGGTTTAGTCCTGGTTTAGACCTGGTTTAGACCTGGTTCAGTTCTGGTTTAGTCCTGGTTCAGTTCTGGTTTAGTCCTAATTTAGTCCTGTCTTAGTCCTGGTTTAGTCCTGGTTTAGACCTTGTTTAGTCCTAGTTTAGTCCTAATTTAGTCCTGGTTTAGTCCTGGTTTAGACCTGGTTTAGTCCTGGTTTAGACTTGGTTTAGACCTGGTTTAATCCTGGTTCAGTTCTGGTTTAGTCCTAATTTAGTCCTGTCTTAGTCCTGGTTTAGACCTGGTTTAGTTTTGGTTTAGTCCTGGTTTAGTCCTGGTTTAATTCTGGTTCAGTCCTTGTTTAGTCCTAGTTTAGTCCTGGTTTAGACCTGGTTTAGACCTGGTTTAGACCTGGTTTAGACCTGGTTTAGTCCTGGTTTAGACCTGGTTTAGACCTGGTTTAGACCTGGTTTAATCCTGGTTCAGTTCTGGTTTAGTCCTGGTTTAGTCCTGGTTTAGACCTGGTTTAGACCTGGTTTAATCCTGGTTCAGTTCTGGTTTAGTCCTAATTTAGTCCTGTCTTAGTCCTGGTTTAGTCCTGGTTTAGACCTGGTTTAGTTTTGGTTTAGTCCTGTCTTAGTCCTGGTTTAGTCCTGGTTTAGACCTGGTTTAGACTTGGTTTAGACCTGGTTTAATCCTGGTTCAGTTCTGGTTTAGTCCAAATTTAGTCCTGTCTTAGTCCTGGTTTAGTCCTAATTTAGTCCTGGTTTAGTCCTGGTTTAGACCTGGTTTAGTTTTGGTTTAGTCCTTGTTTAGTCCTGGTTTAGTCCTGGTTTAATTCTGGTTCAGTCCTTGTTTAGTCCTGGTTTAGACCTGGTTTAGTCCTAGTTTAGTCCTAATTTAGTCCTGGTTTAGCTCTGGTTCCCTTCTGGTTTAGTTCTGGTTCAGTCCAAGTCCAAGCTTCCAAGTTCTAGTCCAAGATTAATCCTGGTTTAGACCTGGTTTAGTCCTAATTCAGCTCTGGTTTAGTCCTGGTTTAGACCTGGTTTAGTTCTGGTTTAGTCCTGGTTCAGTCCTGGTTTAGTCCTGGTTCAGTCCATATACGGCGCAAACGTTCAGCATTTTCGCAGTTATTTTGGTGAAAGTAACTTAAAAGTAATCCAGTAGTAATGTAATATTTAAAATTTTAAACACAGTAATATTGTAATGTAAAAAAAAAATCACTTTAAAATGACAGAAACACGTCATAAATAAAAAATAACACATTACAGTTTTAAAGTCAGTTGCCCGACAGTGGACGAAAACAAACTCGTGAGAAGATTCAATAAAAAAGAGAGAAATAATAAAATGAACAATTATCAGGGAGTGTGTGAAACGTAATATTGTCTCTACAAAAATACATTTCGTAAAACACTTTTTTTAAACGTGTCTTTGTCTTGTTTTCGTCTTTTCTCTTCCGTCTGAGGAGCTGCCAAACATCTCCGCAGCTGGGGGCAGGCGAGATGGTTTTTTAACGTCGGAAAAGTAGAATTCTTCTCGATTTCAAAGACAGGAACTTTCTGAAAACTCCTTTGATTTGTGCTTTTACAGTTTTTTTTTTTTTTTTTTTACACGACGTCGTTGAGTTTAGTGTGTCACGTTGGCAGGTTTCTCCTCTTTGCTCTCTCCGTCAACGCCGTTCTCCGCCTCCTCTGAAGTCTTCCGTCTCATTTTAAAGACGACGTTTCTGATTTTTATTCTTTTAAAAATGTGAAAAACAGTGTGCAGTGGTCCAAAAGCTCATCCTCACTTATCTCACGCACTCAGAGCGTCTTAATTATTCACCGTGATGAGTTTATAAAAGCTTTTCGCAACTTTTAGAGACCAGAGCGAGCGTCAACTATCATGCAAACAGCGTACTTCCTGACCACCTTAAAGAAAACTCAAGATTCATCTGTTTAAAATGGTTTAAGTCTTTAATTTTGGTCAATATGATTTAATGTTTTTATTTTTACTACATTATTTGCTTATCGTCTTTTGACTGTTTTAAGTGTTTATGTTGTTGTGTGTTGTTGTTGTTGTGTGTTGTTTGTTGTTTAGTGTTGTTGCTGTGTGTTTTTTGTGCTGTTGGTGTTGTGTGTTATTGAGTGCTTTTGTGGTTTTGTGTTTTGTTGGGACTGTTCTGGTTGTTGTTGAGTCTTGCGGTGAGTTGTTGTGGAGTGTTGTGTGTTTTGTTGTGGTTTTTTGTTGAGTGTTGTGATTGTTGTTGAATCTTTTTGTTTGTTGTTGTGATTGTTGTTGAGTGTTTTTGTTGTTGAGTGTTGTGGTTTTATGTTGTTGTGTTGTGGTTGCCGAGTGTTGTGGTTGTTGTTGTGTGTTTTGTTGTTGTTGAGTGTTGTGGTTGTTGTGTGTTGTGGTTGTTGTTGTGTGTTTTGTTGTTGCCGAGTGTTGTGGTTGTTGTGTGTTGTGGTTTTTATGTTGTTGTGTTGTTGGTTGCCAAGTTTTGTGGTTGTAATGTTGTGTTGTTTTGTTGTTGTTGAGTGTTTGTGGTTGTTTGTGGTTGTTGTTGAGTGTTGTTTTGTGTTGTTGTTGAGTTGTTGTGTTGTTGTTGTGGTTTGTTGTTGAGTGTTGTGTTTGTTGTTGTTGTTGTGTGTTGTTGTGTGTGTTGTTGTTGAGTTGTTGTTGTTGTTGTTGTTGTGTTGTTGTGTTGTTGAGTTGTTGTTGTTGTTGTTGTTGTGTGTTGTGTTGTTGTTGTGTTGTTTGTTGTTGTGTTGTTGTGTTGTTGTGTTGTTGTGTTGTGTTGTTGTTGTTGTTGTGTTGTTGTTGTTGTTGAGTGTTGTGTGTTTGTTGTGTGTGTTTGTGTGTTGTTGTGTTGAGTGTTGTTGCTGTTGTGTGTTGTGGTTGTTGTTGTGTTGTTTGTTGTTGTTGAGTGTTGTTTTGTGTTGTTTGTTGTTGTGTGTGTGGTTGTTTGTTTTGTTGTGAGTGTTTGTTTTGTGTTTGTGTTGTTGTGGTTGTTGTTGTTGTTGTGTGTTGTTGTTGAGTGTTGTTGTTGTTGTGTGTTGTTGTTGAGTGTTGTGGTTATTGTGTGTTGTTGTTTGTTGTTGTTGTGTTGTTGAGTGTTGTTGTGTTTTTGTTGTTGTGTGTTGTTTTGTTTTTGTGTTGTTGTTGGGTTGTTGTTGTGTTGTGTTATTGTTCAGTGTTGTGGTTGTTGCTGTTGTTGTGTGTTGTTGTTGAGTGTTGTGGTTGTTTTTATGTGTTGTGTGTGCATGTTTTTTTGTGTTGTGGTTGTTTTTTGTGTTGTTGTGGTTGTTGTTGAGTGTTGTGTTTGGTTGTTGTGAGTGTTGTGGTTGTTTTTGTGTGTTGTTTTGTTGTTGTTGCTGTTGTGTGTTGTGGTTGTAATGTTGAGTGTTCTGGTTGTTTTTATGTGTTGGTGTGTGCATGTTTTTTTGTGTTGTGTTGTGTTTGTTGTTCTGGTTGTTTGTTGAGTCTTGTGTTTGGTTGTTGTTGAGTGTTGTGGTTGTTTTTATGTGTTGTGTGTGCATGTTTTTTGTGTTGTGGTTGTTTTTATGTGTTGTGTGTGCATGTTTTTTTGTGTTGTGGTTGTTTTTGTGTGTTGTGGTTGTTGTTGAGTCTTGTGTTTGGTTGTTGTGGAGTGTTGTGTGTTTTCTTATGGTTATTGTTGTCGGTTGTGGTTGTTGTGTGTTGTGTGTTGTTGAGTGTTGTGTTTGTTGTGGTTGTCGTTGAGTGTTGTTGTGGTTTTATGTTGTTGTGTTGTGTTTGTTGTGTGTTGTTGTGTGTTCTAGTTGTTGTTGTGTGTTGTGGTTATTGAGTGTTTTTGCTGTGAATGTTGTTTAGTGTTGTGTTTGTTGAGTATTGTGGTTGTTGCTGTGTGTTGTTTTGTGTTGTTGCTGTTGTGTGTCGTGGTTGTAATGCTGAGTGTTGTGGTTGTTGTTGAGTGTTGTGGTTTTATGTTGTTGTGTGTTATGTTATTGTTGAGTATTGTTGTGGATGATGTTGAGTGCTGTGTTTGTTTTGTGTTGCTGCTGTGTGTTGTTGTGGTTGTTGGTTGTTGATTGTTGTTGAGGAGTGTCGTGGTTGTTGAGTGTTTTTGTTGAGTGTCGTGGTTGTTGAGTGTTGTAGTTTTGTGTTTTGTTGCGGGTGTTGTTGTGTTGTTTGTTGTTCTTGAGTGCTATTGTGGTTTTATGTTGTTTGTTATGTTATTGTTGAGTATTTTTGTGGTTGTTGTGTGTTTTGTTGTAGGCGTCGTTGTGGTTGTTGCTGTGTGTTGTTGCTGTTGTGTGTTGTTGTGGTAAAATATAAAATTCACAAAATGATGTAATGAATAAAAAATAAATACATGAAAATAAAAATAATAAATATAGAATAAAAATAATAACAATAAAATAAATAAATAAAATAACAATAAAATATATTTAATTATTTTATTAATGGTTTATCTTTATTTTTTTTTGTAAAATTGTAAATATAAATATGAGTACAGTGTAAGTCATGGAAACACAAAAATGATTCGAGTCACCAGAGACTCTTCTGTCCTCACTCTTCAAAACTCACTTCCCAAAAAGCAGCCGGTCCCGGGTCAGTGGACGAGGGCCTCTTAATCATGCGGGACCGCCCTGGTGCATGATGGGAAACAAATGGAGTGTCATTTTTTTCCGCATAGGTCCGTAGAGTGAGGACAAAGCAGGCGCTGGCTCCCGTCCCGGTGAGACTGGCCCCCGGTGAAGGCTGTGACGAGGGGGCGGGGCCGTGATGAATGAGGGGTAATGTCCCTCCAAAATGCACTCATCATAATGTTCTGTGTGACATTGAGCGGGGGGAGGGGCCCGAGGAGACGGCGGGGAGTCGCGTGGAGGTTTGGAAGATACGAAAACGGGGAAAAGAGAAAGAGACAGTATCACAAACTACAGAAGTGTCAAACGTTCAACGCAGACGCCAATGTTCTGTCAAAGTTATAACTGACAACTCGAAAAAATATGTATATCTGGTGTGGATATGTGCAGCAGCTCTGACATTGAACCACACAGCAGCACCGAGGCCAATGCAGGAAAAAAAAATAAAAAATTAAATGTAGATATGTATTAGTCTTTTAGTCTTCTATTCCCTGCAGTGTTTTTGAACCTTGTGAGTTATAAGTACTGTATTTTTCGGACTATAGGGTTACGTTCAGACTGCAGGGCTTAATGCTCAATTCGGAATTTTTTGTGAAATCCGATGTTTTTTCGAGGTCGTTCACATTTCCAATTAAATGTGACTTGTATGTGACTCCAGTGTGAACGTTAAACGGCCCGAAAGTGTCCCACATGTGACACTGGAGACACGACGACGTCAACCGCAGCGAGCGTCTCTGTGTTTACAGAAGTTGTCCAAACATGGACGCAGCATCGAGCACCTGGAGATTTTAAAGTTCCTCTCGTACCGGAGCCAGAACATGAACAACTTACTTGTTTTAAGGAGGAGATTGAGAAGGAGAAGGACGAGGTTTTTGGTCGTGGTGTTTTGTGGCAGCACGTCCGTTGAAAGGAACGTGTGGATGTGGAGACGGAGCCAAGAGTGGTGAGTGGTGATGTGCTTCACTTCAGTGACACAGAGTTCATTAACAATTTTCTCCTACTTCAGCGCAGAATAGTGACGTTTGTGTCTTGTTGATGACGTGTAGGTGGATGAATGCACTTTGACCGTTCAGACTGAAGTCACATGTCAAAAGATCAGATATGTATCAGTTTCAGGAGCACATATCCAAGTGTCCTGGGTCACATTTGAAAAAATCGGATCTGTGTGGTTCAGACTGTCAATAAAAGATCAGATACAGGAACATAGGGGCCAAAAAAATCGGATTTGGGTCACTTCAGGCTGCAGTGCGAACATAGCCTAAGTCGCACTTGTTTCATGGTTTGGGTGTTTCCTGCAACTTATACTCCGGTGCGACTTAAATATTAAAATTAGGGCTGGGCAAAAATAAAAAATATTGATCTCATTAATCGCATGAATTCAAGTGCTATACGCTGTGCTATACACGTGTTATACGCAAAACCAATTATTTAATTAATAAGTAGAGTATAGCTGCACTTTTATTTTTAAATGTAAATGAAAGAGCCACACATTTTTTGTGCAAACAGCATTTCTTTCAGAGGGAAACACTCAGGACCTTCAAGGTTTCTGAAGGCTCAAGAAAAAACTATTGAATGAATTTTTGTACTACTAATATATTTTTTCTATATTTTTTATTCAGTGAGTAATAAACACGACAGTAGTAATAATTTCTAGATCAGTGTTTAAACTTGGACTGATATTTCTTGGGAAACAAAGGGTTAATATAATGGAACGGAAATGGACCAATCAGTTTTTCTTTAAGTGGTATCTGGGTAAATCAGTGACTCCCCCTGCAGCGCTGAACTAAACAAACACCTGCAGGACGTTCGGGGGCTGGAACGATGTTTGAGATTGACAGTTGTCTGAGCCGAGTTATGGGCAGGATCATGTCACGAAATCTTGCGAAAGTAAACGCTATAAAAGAAGACGATGAGATATTTATCCACAAAATGATGAAGATTTTTCAGGTAAGTCCTTCCAGCGACGTGTTTACTTTCACATTTTAGAAAGTCATTGTTGAACTCCATGATGAGAAAAAAAACCCCAGAACTTCCGGGACAAATAAACCAGATAAAATAAAATATAAAAATTGAAATAGGCACCGAGACTGATTTTTTATTGGTGTTATTTGAAATAAACTTTTTTTTTTTTTGACACTAAAACGTAAAAATGAAACAAACTGTTTTCCCATTTTATTGTTTTTCGTTCTTAATTGAAACTCAAAAGAACAAATGTTACATGGACCTATTTCCAAACAATACAGTCATCGTGCCTATTTTAATTTTGACATTTTATTCTCTCCAGACGTTCTGCTGCTAGAAGGATTTACCTGAAAAATCGTTGCAATTTTGTGGACAAACATGTCGTCTTCTTTTATAGCATCACGTTTACTTTCACGTCTTAGAAAGTCATTGTTGAACTCCATGACGAGAAACAGGAAGCAGAACTTCTGGGGCAAATAAACCAGAGAAAATAAAATATAAAAATTGAAATAGAGAAGTAAAAATTGGAAATCGAGGTTGAAATCTGTTTTTCTTTTGTTTGTTTTGAAACTAAAACGGAATAATGAAATAAACAGTTTTCCCATTTGATTGTTTTTCATTCTTAATTGAAATTCAAAAGAACGAACGTTACACGGACCGAGAAGACACGGCCCATTGCTCCAAAATGAACTCGCCTCATTTGCATAAACGGTATGAAAACCCGCCCCTGATCCTCCAAACTGTCAAACGCCGAATTCTGTTTTAAAAGTCAAATCAGGTCACGCCATTGTTCTCCGCTCTCCGATCAGATCTACACAAGAAAACACGGATTACACCATCAAACACCAAACATACAAACGCACGCCCGCTTCTCCCGCGCAAACACGACCGTCACGAGCCCATTACGAGCCGCGTCTATGGCCCGGGCGGGTCTTAAGCTCCTCAAACATGTCGAGAACAGAGAACGGTTCGTAATCTTTCCAAATCTGCGACGGCGAAACGTTGTCTGCGCGTCGCCAGATCTCACGTAAACACGACGGCCTTCAGCGGCGTAACCTCTTTGTGCGTCGTTTTCAAATGTCGCTTGAGTGAATTTAATCTTTGCATCTGCGATTTCAAACGTGCATTTACATTTGACAGAGAATTACGGCGCCGCACGTTCACATGGTAATGAGGAGGAGGGCGCAGATGGTGCTTTGAAACAGTTTTTGTTAGAAGTGATACAGGAGCTTATTCGCGAGCACATGACGGATTATGTCATGAAAAAACGACATGTCACCCCCCGGGCACTGATCGTACGCTCACGTCATTGAACGTATGGAGCAGGAACATGTACGGGGAGAGAATCTGAAAATAATAAAGAAAAAAAACTGGGACATTCACGTTTTTTTGGTGGTTGGTAAAAAAAAAAAGTGAAAGGAGTGAAGAATTAAACCTTTAGATGCCAGAGGTTTTTTCTAAAGATGTTTGATTTTGACCTTGATCTTTGTTTAGTCCTGGTTCAGTCCTGGTTTAGTCCTGGTTTAGACCTGATTCAGTCCTGGTTCAGACCCGGTTTAGTCCTGATTTAGTCATATTTTCATCCTGGTTTAGTCTTGGTTCTTTCCTGGTTTAGTTATATTTTTATCTTGGTTTAGATCTGGTTCAGTCCTGGTTTAGTCCTGGTTTAGTTCTATTTTCATTCTGGTTCAGTCCTGATTCAGTCTTACATCGCAGTTTAATTTTGGTTTTGGAGACAAATAATGAAGAAAATAGTTTATTTTTATTTTTATTTATTTATTTTTTAATTAAAATTATTTTCTTATTTTTGGTTTTATTTTGAAAGACGAATGAATGAATGATACATATATTACTCTTGGCACCCACATGTTCCTTTCTCTGGACATTGCTGCCACTGCTAAAGTTCACACTGGAGATCACATACAAGTCACTAATGTGAAATGGAAATGTGAACAACCTCGCAAAAAATCTGATTTTCCAAAAAAATTTAAAAAATTTAAAATAAATAAATCCAAATTGAGCATTAAGCCCTGCTGTCTGAACATGGCTTAAAGGGATAGTTCAGGTTTTTTGACATCAATCTGTGTGTCGTCCCCGTCAGCAGTGTCGTGCATCCACACTGACTTTACCTCCGAAAGCGTCTGGTGAACCGAGATCCTGGCCGGTTTTGGTGCTGAGGAAAGTAGTTCGGCAAGTTGGCTGGGGACAGTCTGATAAAGCGTTTTTCTTCTCAAAACAATATGTGTTAAAAAGAGTGATACATTTGCACCACAAAACCTCCGTCCTCTAAAAAGTCAGACCTCATAATCGCTTGGCGCTATTTTCTCTCTGTACGTATCACTGCGCGCGGCCGCCAGGTGACAGCCGCACCTCGTTCACTTTGTTTACTGCTCGGAATGTCAGCGACAACATGTCTGACCACGACACCGATGATGAAGAAACTTATTTTAGCACAGAGCCAATGGGAGATCTTTTTGAACCCGAATATACCAATGCCGAAATTTGCCAGAGAGAGTTAGACAAAATTAGGCAGAGAGAGAGAAGAGGCGAATATTCCGAGCAGTAAACAAAGTGAAACAAGCGGTGCAGTGATACGTACGGAGAGAAAATAGCGCCAAGCGATTATGAGGTCTGACTTTTTAGAGGACGGAGGTTTTGTGGTGCAAATGTTTCACTCTTTTTAACACATATTGTTTTGAGAAGAAAAACGCTTTATCAGACTGTCCCCAGCCAACTTGCCGAACTACTTTCCTCAGCACCAAAACCGGCCAGGATCTCTGCTCACCGGACGCTTTCGGAGGTAAAGTCAGTGTGGATGCAAGACACTGCTGACGGGGATGACACACAGATTGATGTCAAAAAACCTGAACTATCCCTTTAAGTCTAAGCCAGACATGTTAAACTCAGGCCCAGGGGCCAAATTTGGCCTGCAATGTATTAGAGCTGCCCGCCACACACAGATAGACGATAGAGGCATTATTTATTTAAAATTGTATTATTATTTTATATTCTGCATTTTCTTGATTCAATATTTAAGCAAAACTATTATTAAACATTTATTTTAATAAGAAAAGGTTGAACATTACAGATCTAGAAAGAAGAGAAAACATGCAGATGTTGAAATTTTTCAATAAATATTTAGTTTGGTCCACGACTGAATTTTGGCCTCTGTGAATTTGAGTTTGACTCCCCTGTGTTGCAGATCTTGAGGCACAGAAATTATTTAGGTTGTCTTTTCCACAGGGGGATATTTATTATGAAGCCACAAAAAAAAAAAAAAAAAGTTAAACCAGCTACAGCAGCTCATTGTTCTCACCCTGTGCCTTTCTGCAGTAAAAACACACTCCAGTCTAGTTCAAGGCACAGGTACAAAACCAGTGAGGGGCGTTCAAATGCACCTTGTAAAAACAACAATGTTCAGAATTTAAAACAATAACACCATAAAAACAACAGGAGGTGTCAGTGAACCTCAAAACATTAACGTTTACATTAATTCACCACAATCGTGTGTAACTGTAAATGAATTAATCACGTGTCTCACACCTGGTCCAAGCATTAACCAACAGTTTTTCAGTTATTCAGTTTTACCTTTTTGTTATAAAAAGACGTCACCAATATTTGCCAATATTTGGAAACTGTATTTATACCAATGTACCAGTCGCTATGGAAACAGAAGAAACAGGCTAAATATGTCTGTATGTTTAATTACACAACGATGTTTTATAAGCCACACAAATACTCATCATCATATTTATTTTCACAAAAGGAAAATCTGAACTTTAATAAAACTTAAATCCACTCTATGTTTTAGACAAGAACAAAAAAATGTTATAAAGTCAAATAAAAGTGTGAAAAACGTGCGTGTGGGCTCGCATCTCCACAAACCTGACTCTTATTATTATAGAATTGCTGTTGGTTTGGCTTTAATATTCCACAGTTTGGCATTAAACTCCTCGATCTCCATGGAGAATGTTCCAGAGTGTGGCTTTAACTTTCTGTTTTGTGGCACCTCCGGAAAGTTCCGCGATGTTTCTTAATGTCGGTTCCCAACAGACGTGGAACCAAGTCGATGTTTTGCAAGTCTCAAGTCTTTGAGCTCAAGTCCGAGTCAAGTCCCAAGTCAAATACAGTCAAGTCCAAGTTGAGTCTCGAGTCACTGTGCGTAGTCCTGGTTTAGACCTGGTTCAGTCCTAATTTAGACCCGCTTTAGTCCGAGTTGAGACCTGATTTAGTCCACGTTTACATCTGATTTAGTCCTAATTTAGACCTGGTTTAGTCCTGGTTTACATCTGCTTTAGTCCTAGTTTAGACCTGGGTTAGTCCTAGTTGATTAGTCCTAGTTGTGACCTGATTTAGTCCTAGTTTAGACCTGGTTTAGTTCTAGTTTAGACCTGGTTTAGTTCTAGTTTAGACCTAATTTAGTCCTAGTTTAGACCTAATTTAGTCCTAGTTTAGACCTGGTTTAGTCCTAGTTTAGACCTAATTTAGTCCTAGTTTAGACCTGGTTTAGTCCTAGTTTAGACCTGGTTTAGTTCTAGTTTAGACCTAATTTAGTCCTAGTTTAGACCTGGTTTAGTTCTAGTTTAGACCTGGTTTAGTCCTAGTTTAGACCTGGTTTAGTCCTAGTTTAGACCTGGTTTAGTCCTAGTTTAGACCTAATTTAGTCCTAGTTTAGACCTGGTTTAGTCCTAGTTTAGACCTGGTTTAGTCCTAGTTTAGACCTATTTAGTCCTAGTTTAGACCTGGTTTAGTCCTAGTTTAGACCTGGTTTAGTTCTAGTTTAGACCTAGTTTAGTCCTAGTTTAGACCTGGTTTAGTCCTAGATTAGACCTGGTTTAGTCCTAGTTTAGACCTGGTTTAGTCCTAGTTTAGACCTGGTTTAGTCCTAGTTTAGACCTGGTTTAGTTCTAGTTTAGACCTTAATTTAGTCCTAGTTTAGACCTGGGTTAGTCCTAGTTTAGACCTTAATTTAGTCCTAGTTTAGACCTGGTTTAGTTCTAGTTTAGACCTGATTTAGTCCTAGTTTAGACCTGGTTGATTAGTCCTAGTTGTGACCTGGTTTAGTCCTAGTTTAGACCTGGTTTAGTCCTAGTTTAGACCTGGTTTAGTTCTAGTTTAGACATTAATTTAGTCCTAGTTTAGACCTGGTTTAGTCCAAGTTTAGACATTAATTTAGTCCTAGTTTAGACCTGGCTTAGTCCTAGTTTAGACCTGATTTAGTCCTAGTTTAGACCTGGGTTAGTCCTAGTTGATTAGTCCTAGTTTAGACCTGATTTAGTCCTAGTTTAGACCTGATTTAGTCCAGGTTTTCATCTAATTTAGTCCTAGTTTTTATAAAAAAACATATATTTTTAGGAGAAGCATCGAGTCTTCTCAAGTCACGGACCTGAACGTCGAGTCAAGTCCCGAGTCACTGACCTTCAAGTCCAAGTCGAGTCCCAGGTCTTAGTCCATTTTATCAAGTCAAGTCTTAAGTCCTAAAAATAGAGACTCAAGTCTGACTCGAGTCCAAGTCCCTACCTCCAGTTCCCAAATATCGAACGCTGGTATCGGCTCAATAAAATTCATATCGGACCAAAGTCTAAACTTGTGATTCTTGCCGATTGTGTTTAAAACTTTTGAATAAACTGAAAATAAAACTACAACAGAGCAGCAGCAGCGGAGTGAAGTCCCGCGTGCGCCTCTCGCCTCATTGGCTCGTATTTAACGCCTCGTGTTGCGTGGACGGGCTTCGCTCACACGGGCCCGGAGCGGCAGATGTGGGTTGAATTGCCGCTCCAGTGGTTTGGCTCAAAAGCACAAAGTCAGAGGAGCGGAGTGCCTCCTCAGCAGCAGACGGAGCTGAGTCAGAACACACGACGCCGTCTTAATGTTCACACAGGAGCGAGGAGGAGAAAAGCCGTTTGAGAAAGTCATCGGAGGCTTTAGTTTATTCTTAGTTCAGCGATATTTTCAAAACCAAAATGTATTTTACTAAGTTTTGGAGGCAGGAGAGATACTTGGATATACAAAAAATGTGCAGAAATGTCCTTTTGATGCAGGGACCAGTCACGAAGACAAAGTAGAAAAAACTGAGGCACTCAAAAAGGGAAAACGACGCAGCCAATAAGACAGGAGTGTCAAACTCATTTTGTTCCGGGGGTCGTATCCAACCGACTTTGATCCTAAAGGGGCCGGATCAGAAAACTCATGTCATATAAACCCCAAAAATAACAATAAGTTCAAATATTTGTGCAGAGAAACACAAATCTATTACAGAAATCTTTTTAAATTGATGAACTCTTTCTTTTACAAAATATTATAATATTACGAACAACCTGAAACTTGAAGAAAAATACAATTTCAACACAATGTTTTAACATGAACTTGTTTGCAAACAGGAATAAGTCAATTTTTGTTGTAAAATTCTGCACTCGGCTCCACTTTTCTCATGTTGGACATTTTTCTGATGAGGGTGTCACGGTCAACAGTCAAAACGATCGTCCTTTAAGAGCGTTTGGAAAGAGACAAGTCTTCATTTGTGCTGCTCTGGTGGGAGGGGCCACGTACAGAGACGCTGGAGACGCTGCTGTGATAAACACCACAGAAAATTAACAAGATTTTAATAAAAAATATAATTAAAATATTTTAGTAGAAAATCACCCAAGGGCCACATTAAAGGTTTTGGAGGGCCAGATCTGGCCCCCGGGCCTTATGTTTGACACCTGTGCAATAAGATCTGTGATTGGTCGCCTCTACTCCACTCTCCCGCTTCATTTTGTAAACTCCATTTTTAAATCGTCGCCTCCTTGCGTCGTGGCGCTGAATTACGTCGCGCTGCACAGACGTCGACGCAGATCTGTAAAGCAAAAACGGCGGCGAGGCAGCGGCGGCGGCGGCGGCGTGTGTTGAGTCGACGCAGAACTACAGTATAATTCGGCCTTAACCCTCTCCAGGCAGGTGTTGCAGATTTGCAACAGCTAAATGCCAATTACCTCCTTACTCCACATCCATATTTTATGAGCTTTTTTAACTCAGGAGCCTTTTCTCTCATCCATGCTGATAAACGTGGACAAGAACAAGAACAACTACATGCAAACGACCTGCCAGAAGTGCAAAATACTTTTTTTTTTTACAAAGGATAAAAAAGTCAGGATTGTATATTACTACCCCATATTATAATTTTTCCCCAAATATCAGATTTTTCCTGATACTAAAAATGTATTTGAGCCTGAGGGGGTTAATGGAGTTTAAACAGAACACGACTCCAGGTCTGTTTGTGATGAGAAATGACGAACAGATGGTTTGTGACGGTGGTTCTACGTCAAATGCTTTTCTCCATGGAGAAGTTATTGCTCTGTCCAGAATGTTTACCTGTAAAATACACGTGGACATAAAAGTGAGCACAGTTTGAGCCTCTGTGTGTGTTGTGTGTGTGTGTGTGTGTGTGTTGTGTGTGTGTGTGTGTGTGTGTGTGTGTGTGTGTGTGTGTGTGTGTGTTGTGTGTGTGTGTGTGTGTGTAGACTGTGTACTGACTAAAGCGCAGTATTAGACTCATCTGTTCTCTTTAAGTCGTCGTAACCTTTACTCCGTCATTATGTTCCTCAGACGACGAGCTCAACTTTTCCTCTCGTCTTCTTCACTTTCAGAGACACTTTCACATCACAAAACTCCAAACTCACGGCTCAGGGAGTCAAAGACACGACTGTTACACACGACACCTGCTACATTTGTAAGTTTTACTCAAAATACCTTAAAAAACGTGCATTAGTGAGCAGCTCGCCTCTCCACAGATCTGACGTATTAGATGCCACTGATCTAACATCTTTAGATCTGAAGACCTGCTTATATAATATATCTGTACATTTTGCTCAAAAATATGAAAAAAATCAGTTAGAGGCCTTTTAATGTTTTTATATGTATAATTAATTATTTTATTGATGTAGTTTTTGTGTGTTGTGGTCAGTGTTGGGGAGTAACAGATTACATGTACCGGAGTTAAGTAATCAGAGTACAATTTATGAGTAACTGTATTTAGTTACAGTTACTGTTTCAGTGAGTGGTATTTGGATTACAGTTACTTGTTGAAATAAATGGATTACACAGCGGGATTTTCCTGTTTTCACGTTATTTTTATTTTATTTTTTTTCGGTAATTCCACTCATTGCTGGAAACTAAACCAGGACTAAAACCAGGTCAAAACCAGCTCTAAACTAGAGGTCTAAACCAGGACTAAACCAGGACTAAAATCAGATCTAAACCAGGTCTATACCAGGACTAAACCAGGACTAAAACCAGGTCTAAACTAGATCTAAACCAGGTCTAAACCAGGACTAAACCAGGACTAAACCAGGACTAAAATCAGATCTAAACCAGGTCTATACCAGGACTAAACCAGGACTAAAACCAGGTCTAAACCAGGTCTAAACTAGATCTAAACCAGGACTAAAACCAGCTCTAAACTAGATCTAAACCAGGTCTAAACCAGGACTAAACCAGGACTAAAACCAGATCTAAACTAGATCTAAACCAGGACTAAACCAGGACTAAAACCAGGTCTAAATTAGATCTAAACCAGGACTAAACCAGGACTAAAACCAGGTCTAAACTAGATCTAAACCAGGACTAAAACCAGGTCTAAACTAGATCTAAACCAGGTCTAAACCAGGACTAAACCAGGACTAAAACCAGATCTAAACCAGGACTAAACTAGATCTAAACCAGGACTAAAACAGGATTTAACAGGACTAAATCCTGCTGCGTGGACGTGTCTCCTCCTCTTCTGTCAATAATATTTTTAATACGGTTAAGTTTCCTCGTCTTTGCTTCTCTACAGCAAATCAAGTAATCCAAAGTAATCAGATTACATTACTCACTTTAAGAAATTTAATGGATTACGTTACAAACTACATTTTGGGTTGTGTAATCTGTAATCTGTAGGGGATTACATTTTAAAAGTAAACTTCCCAACACTGGTTGTGGTTTGTGTTAAGTTACATTGCATTGATGCTTTATTAAAGGTGGATTGTGTCACTTTTTGGTTGGGAGTCCGACACCTGCGTCACTTTATTTTGAAGAAACGTCAGCTCTCTCTGTGAAACCCACTCGACATGATCCTGGGGTTTTTATTTTGCCATTTCGTCCATAAATATATTATTTTTTTCTACATGGACCTGACTCTAAATTGGCTCCTATAACTGCTGGCCTCTGTGAGCTTCACTTGACTGGAGGTGAACTCTGATACTCTTCGTCCGCTTCTTTAACCAGTCCGTGTTTTGAACCTGCAACCTTCACTTAAAGTCGATTCAGACGCGTCTCCGTTTCATTCGGCGGAGTAAGACGACAGACGTTTTATTATTGTTCCCGTCTTCCTGCGGCGCAGAGGCACAGCTCGCCTTCACTTTGTTCTCTTAAAAATGGAGATGGTTATTGATTTCTGTGCAAATATCTTTGGGTCTCGTTGTATTTCGGCGTTGACTTTTCCGCGGCGGAGCCCTGGCCTTTTCCGAGTCACCGTGGAAAACTTTTAATCCTGTTAAATGTGTTTCCAGGATCGATAGCCAATCAGAGCGTGAATGTGACCACAGCTGGGCAGGTAAATGTCACTTTAAACCGCTATTACAAAACTATAAGTGAACCGCGGCGAGTCCGAAAGCCGCTCAAACCACTCGACGGACGTGTTTTCGACGGCAGAGCGCGTATTTAAAGGTCCCACGTTCCACCAAACTGATTCTCGTGAGTTTTAAGTCGTTTTTGAAAGTTCTTACCTCCTCAAAAAAAAAACAGACCTGGAGTTGTTGGAGGTTATTGCTTTGCCTGGAAAGTTCCGCAGTATGACTTTAAACCTTTCTGTCTATGTGAAAAACAAACTAGACCAAGCTACAGGTCAGATCTGCGGAGAGGCGACCCCGCTCACAGTCAGAATGTTGTTTTTCGAGGTGTTTGTGAGCTAAAATAACAGTTGTAATTGAATAAATGTGAAGTAGAGCTGTTTAATGTCACACTGTGGAACATCGTATTGTCAAAGTTCTCACAATAATATCGTGGACCATCACAATATATTGAATTACAAGCCTCTTTGCTTAAATTAACAGTTATGGTGCAGCAATAACTAAAAAACACAGAGTGAACTACATAGACCATGATCCTTTGCTCCATTTCAGTGCGGACGACAAGAAGAAATAACAGTTCTAACACTTTTAAGTCTTAGTTCTTTGGATTAAGTCTTAAGTCTTGTCAAGACATTGTGCGCGCACACACTGGGAGTGAGGTGGGTTAAGTGTCTTGCCCGAGGACACAACGACAGCGTTCATCTGTGGGGGCTGGAATTGCACCGCCAACCTGTCGATCAGTGGACAAACACCCTTAAAAACTGAGCTACTGCCGCCCCACTGATCTTGTTTTCTTTACTGTGACGCCAAAACTGCTTCTAAACTCATCTCGGTGAATAATTAAGGCCGGTCGTACACTGTGCGATTTTTGACCCTTTTTGAGCCGATTTTTCGCTCGTGCGACTGTTTTGGGGATCGGGCCGAGTTTTGGCTTCATCGTGTGTCGTGCTTCGTGTAGTTTACATGGGGTAAAGAAAACCGATTAATGACTCACAACCAGCTCCCGATCGACATTCGTAGGTCGCAAGAAAATCAAACTTGTTTGAAATCCAGTCGCCTCTCGTGAGGATTTCGCTCTGTTGAAGTTGTTCCACGAACCGATTTGCCAGAATCTGGCAGACTGCTCATGCGCGGACGCAGAAGTGGCTCAGCATTGTGTCTCCGTCTGGTTTTCTAATTCCGTGGTTTTCTTCTTCGTGGTTTTCTACTTCCGGAACAACAACTTTGACAACTCCGGTCGTTATGTGAACGTACAGTGTGAGCAGGCAAGTCGCATCCGAGCATCGGTTCGTTCAGTGTGAGAACATGATTCGTGAGCTGTGAACTTTTAAACCCTGTGATTTGGTCGTACAGTTTAAGCTGGGGCTGAGTGACACGACCGAAAATATCGCACAGTGTACGCCCGGCATAAGACGCTTTGAATGTATAAACTCAGTCAGGAAGAACTTTGAACATTTTTTTTTACATTTTTAAAACACTAAAAATCAGGTACAGCGTCTTTAAAATGTCTCTAGTTTCTCCGTAAAACCGTCGTAGTTTGTCAGATCTTAAATTCGTGAACACATCCTGGCGTTTCCTCCTCTTCCGTCTCATCTGCGGCGGCTCTTCTGCACATGCTCAGTGGGACCCGCCGGACCGCATCAGTATTCCGAGCCCGGCGACGCCCCCTGGGGTCGGCCGGTTCCCCCGGGTGCTGTTGGGCCCCTCATACCTGTCGCCCTGAGGTGTCTCCCTCGGGTGCGTGAGGCTCCGGTTCCGGATCACGCCACGCCGCCCCCGCAGGCTGTACGTGCCGCCGCGGTCCACGGTGACAGGCGACCACCCGCCGCCGCCAAACCAAACAAAGAGCAGAGAGAGGGAAAAAAGCAGGAAAACGGGAAAGAAGACGGAGATCGGAATATAAAGAGAAACTGTTTTAATGCGTCTGAAATCTCAGTCGCCTTCATTTATAAAGAGTTAAAGCAACAGTATGTAACATTTTGCAATTTATTTTTTCATGATACATCGGGGTAAAACCATTAGTGCGACAGACAAAAGTCAATCTAAACCAGGACTAAACCAGGTCTAAATCAAGACTAAACCAGGACTAGGACTAAAAATCTAAAAAGACTAAACCAGGACTGAACCAGGACTAAACCAGGACTAAACAGGACTAAAACTAAACCAGGACTAAAAGGACTAAACCAGGACTGACTAAACCAGGACTAAACCAGGACTAAACCAGGACTAAACCAGGACTAAACCAGGACTAAAACCAGGACTAAAAACTAAACCAGGACTAAAAACTAACCAGGCAGGACTAAAACAGGACTAAACCAGGACTAAACCAGGACTAAACCAGGACTAAAACCAGGACTAAAAACCAGGACTAAACCAGGACTAAACCACCAGGACTAAAACCAGGACTGAACCAGGACTAAACCAGGACTAAAACCAGGAGGACTAAACAGCAGGACTAAAACCAGGACTAAACCAGGAC
Source organism: Boleophthalmus pectinirostris (assembly GCF_026225935.1). Classification (NCBI taxonomy): domain Eukaryota; kingdom Metazoa; phylum Chordata; class Actinopteri; order Gobiiformes; family Gobiidae; genus Boleophthalmus; species Boleophthalmus pectinirostris. The sequence goes on from NW_026571070.1 coordinate 4,062,560, forward strand.
TAAACAGACTAAAACCAGGACTAAACCAGGACTAAAAACCAGGACTAAAAAACAAAAGGACTAAACCAGGACTAAACCAGGACTAAACCAGGACTCAAGACTAAACCAGGACTGAACCAGACTAAACCAGGACTAAACCAAGACTAAACCAGGACTAAACCAGGACTAACTCAGGAAGAAAATAGTTGCTTTTTCTTATTTCTTTTGGTTTTTATTTTTTAACAAATGATTTTTGAAGATGAATGGAGTTTAAAAACACATCACCACATGACATCACGAGGTGGAACAGAGCGTTTTCAGTTTGAGAGAAGAACTCAGCGTAAATCTGCAGAGTTTCTGAGTTAAAAATGTGAGAATAAAACAAAAAAACACGACACCAGGTTTGTTTGTGAAGAGGAAACGACACTTCCGATCTGATTTTTTTTTTCTTTTCTTGAGATAAAATGCAACAAAAATATGTTAAATTAATAAAACTCAATCTTTGTAATTATCTCGATGGACGACGGCGGCGGCGGCGGCGGCGGTGAGGTCACGCCGGACGCCCGCGTGTTTAATAACGGTTTAATATCCCGCAAACTGGAAAGCTAATTGCTAATTTGGAGCTCGTCTTGCATCATGTTGAAACAAAGATTAAAAGTGGATCAAATGGAGAACGCCGCGACCTGTGAGACTGTTTTTAATTAGCGCAGACTTCGTTTGTAGATTCTCATTTGTGTTATCGGCCCAGAGCAGCGCTACAGTCGCTATCAGAGCGGCTCGCATCGCCGCGATAACCCGCGACTGTCCCCCGACCAAGAGAGAGAGAGGAAAAAATATATATATATACATCACCAACCTGAGAGAG
>NW_026571070.1:4070903-4073403 GCF_026225935.1 Boleophthalmus pectinirostris
TGTCCACAAGTCTTCCCTATCCACACAACTTTGAGCACATTTGTTTACGTTTTACAGAAACGATACTTAAATCCACATGACTCATTTGCATAAACTAAGAACTCAAAAAACAGCTCTTTCCTTGTGCGCTGATGTGGTTCAGCTTCTGTCGGACTAAAGGACACGACTCAGTGGAATATGAGTGTTGTTTCTGTGACAGAGGGGTGTTCTGCTGATGGTGAGTCTGTTCTGTGTTTCTGTCGTGTTGGAGACGGTTCAAGTTAAACTTTTCAGAGGTTATACGTTTATATGAATGGACCATATATTCTAGACTCTTTGCGTTTTGGCGGTGAATTAGCCTACTTTGCATAGAACTACATCAGAGTATCAGCGTTTTCAGGTGTCCACACAGTGCCGGATCAGATCCAGACCAGAATTCGTGGGAGCTGACGGCACCAGATCGTTCCGTCTCTGGAGCCGTTTTCAGTCGGATTAGTGTGGACGAACACTGCATCCACAACCAAAACAATTCAAATATGAACTAGTGTGGACTAAGTCTCTGGACTGACCTGGAAACGCCCCGGAGGAGCTCGAGGAAGTGTCTGGGGTGAAGGAAGTCTGGGAGTCCCTGCTTAAAAACTGCTGCCCCCCCAACCCGAGCCCGGATAAGCGGAAGAAAATGGATGGATGGATTCTAGTGAAGGTGTGTGGAGTTTAAAAACACAATGGAGCATTTCCTGTGTCACCGCATGACATCACAAGGTGGAACAGAGTGTTTTCAGTTCGAGAGAAGAACTCAGCCTAAATATGCAGAGTTTTTTGTGTTAAACGTGTGAAAGAAACAAAACCCAACGCAACTCCAGTTCTGTTTGTGACGATGAAACTACATTATAACACACTGTAGATCAGAAAATAGCCTGATATAGTTTTCTTTCTATCAGAAAAGTTACACAGTGGGGCTTTAACTCCCCTATTTTCTTTTCAATTCAATCTCCGCTAAAGTAAACTTCCCCAGACTCCATATTGTCACAGATAACCCTGCGGTCTGGAGTCATTTCCCTGCCGACATGGAGGAGACTTGTTCTATCCATTGTTTTCCACATTTCATCTTCTTCCACCCAGTTAATACCCGCACTTCCATTTGACAAATCGCGTGCGCTTTCCCTCTTTTTATCTCCCCCGCTGAACTCAAGCAGCTCGGCGAAAATCATAAAACAGACACTCGCCGATATCACTCGCAGTAAATCACCGTCCCCGGCTCAAAATGCAGACATCTTTTCCAGGGCTGTAAATATATGGAGAGAGGAGTGCTCCGTATCTCTCCGTGAGCCCAAAATATCCGTCTTTCTGTTGCCAAATAAAGGTTTTCCGCAGTTACTCTTCGGCTTGTGGATTCTTGTCGTAGTTTTTTTTGCGATTTGCCGAAGATGGAGCGAGAGATTGGCTCCGTGGAATCAGTGTAGGAACTTTAAGCAATCTGCGAGTTATTGCTTTGTCTTCAAGGTTTCGCAGTGCGGCATTAAACCTTTCGATCTTCACGGAGACGAAGCCAGACCAAGTTACAGGTCAGATCCATGGAGAGGTGACCCCGCTCACAGTCAGAATGCCTGTTTGTCTAGAGCAGAGGTGCTCTCACTTTTTCAGCATGCGAGCTACTTACAAAATGACCAAGTCATAATCCATCCATCCATTTTCGTCCGCTTATCCGGGGCCGGGTCGCGGGGGCAGCAGCCTAAGCAGGGACTCCCAGACTTCCTTCACCCCAGACACGTCCTCCAGCTCCTCCGGGGGAACCCCAAGGTGTTCCCAGGCCAGCCGAGAGACATAGTCCCTCCAGCGTGTCCTGGGTCTTCCCCGGGGCCTCCTCCCGGTGGGACATGCCCAGAACACCTCCCGAGGGAGGCGTCCAGGAGGCATCCGGAACAGATGCCCGAGCCTCAACTGGCTCCTCTCGACGTGGAGGAGCAGCGGCTCTACTCCGAGCTCCTCCCGTGTGACTGAGCTCCTCACCCTGTCTCTAAGGGAGCGCCCAGACACCCTGCGGAGGAAACTCATTTCGAGCGCTTGTATCCGCGATCTCGTCCTTTCGGTCACTACCCAGAGCTCAATAACGTTTCCGCATCAGATATTTTTCTTGCTGTGGTCTAAAGCAAGAAAAATATCTGATGAAGGCTTTTTTGCCGAAACTTTATTTTGAAAATAAAAAAGCTTTTGGACATCGGCCATCTGAGTGTGCTATGCGTTTTTTCACTTTTAAAATCTACTCCAAAACACACAGCAAACCCGTGTCAGAAGGTTTCGCTGCCTCTCGTCTCCGGTTGTCTTCACTGCTCCATGCTGTTTTGATCTTTATAAACTCAGAGGAGCTCGTACCATAAGAAGACGCACATCAGCCTCACTATTTAAGACATATTCCTGCCGCTGGACTTCTTTTCTCCAGTAAAAGCATTAGCGCGTGCAAACAAACTGCACCGTGTGATTAACGTCATTAGCCGTGGCGCGGTTTGTATCTGCAGGCGTG
>NW_026571070.1:4080903-4100903 GCF_026225935.1 Boleophthalmus pectinirostris
TTTTTTTTTTTTTTCATTTAAACACAAAATTTGAAACCTAAAAAAAATAATTTGGTTTTGGAGACAAATAATGAAGATAACAGTTAATATATATATATATATATATTATATATATATATATATATATTATATATTATATATAGTTATTATTTTTGGTTTTATTTTGAAAAACGAATAAACAAATGACACACGGATTGGAAACATTTGGATAATTTCAGGCCTAAAATTGCGAATCTACTGAACAAAAGAGAAAGTGTAGCTGCTATTAACTTGAAAACTACCACTTCATGACATCATAAGGTGGAAACAGCGCACTTTGAGCTTTGGAGATGTAATATAATAATAATAAAGAGTTACTCAAACATGTGTGAATGAAACAAAACACAACTCCAGGTCTGTTTTTGAGGAGGAAACAACATTACTTGACTGTTTTATGATTTTTAAGTTTTATTTTATGATTTTTATTTTATTTTTTATTTTATTTTTATTTTATGATTTTTATTTAAGTTTTGTTTTATGATTTTTTATATATATTTTTTGATGATTTCCTGCTATTTTATGATTTTTAAGTTTTTGCTTTTATTAAACTCCACTCAGAAAGATCCGGAAATCTAACCCACGACCTCCCGGTGAGAGGGCGGAGACGGACTAACCACTCTGCCGCCGTCTCTGGCTCTTCCGTGAATAATAACGCGCTCGGAGAATCCCGTGTTTGGACAAATTGGGCGTCTCACCGTAGCGGCGCCTCGCAGTCGGGGGGCGCTATCAATTAATGACATGCCAACGTTTGTTTGCTCGTGCATTTTTCATGTCGCCGCGGTAACGACGGGCCAGCGAATCCAGAACATCTCTCTGGGACTTTTCACCCGCTCGGAAGACCAGACTGGTAGATACAAGCGCAGGGGTGTAGGGGGCGCTAGTGAGACACACACTTAATATGACAGGTTACATCAATTAGTTTTACAGTGTTTTATTTTCTGTTATTTATTTATTTATTCTTGTACCTTCACACTATATTTATTTATGTAAATGTATTTTGTAATGTACACAGACATTTTTAGGATTTTTTTATTTATTTTATTTTTTTATATTATGCAAAATTGTGAACTTTGAACCATGTTAAAATGTTTTTATCTCCTCAAAAACTGACCTGGAGTTGTGTTTAGTTTTTTTTTTTTCCACACAAGTTTGAGTAACTCTTTATTATTATTATATTATTACATCTCCAAGACTCCAAATGCTCTGTTCCACCTTGTGGTGTCATAAAGTCATAGTTTTACTACACAGAAAAAAGTGGAGTGTTAAAATGGGCTCTCACACAATCTATTTTAACATTTTCTCTGGGTTAATTTAACATTTTTTCATTGTGTTAATTCAGTTACACTGGACCAAAGTTCCTGTTTAACTCCGAAATCAAGAGTTATATTCACGTTCTGAGAGTAAATAGATAGGATAACTCTACAAAGTGTTATCCTGATTTAGCGAAACACCACACAGAGGTGTTTTATTTTTACACTTTATTTTAGTTAATTTAAAATAAAATTATGAGCAAAACTGGTTCAAACTGGTGTTCTCTCATGGGAGTTTGAAGAGGTGGGTGGGAGGAGTCAAATTAACACTAGAGGAAGTTGAATTAACTTCAACCATATCAACTCTGGCAAATAGCCCCAACTCCAACCCCCATTTAACTTTCAAATAATTAAAATAGCACTTTTGTGTTACAAACAACTGAATTATTTTACCTTCCAGTTTTTTGTAGTGCAGTTTTACAATAGTGAACAGCTCCTTTTACCTTTAGTTCAGTAGAGACTGGATATGACAGGGCTGAATTTTTTCCAAATGATTCTAGTGAAGGTGTGTGGAGCCCTTTCCGTTGTTACCACATGACATCACAAGGTGGAACAGAGTGTTTTCTGTTTGAGAGAACTTCTCAAAAAAAAAAAAAAAAAAAAAAAAAATAATATATATATATATATATATATATATATATATATATATATATATATACACAAGGTTTGTGTGTTAAACAATTGTGAATGAAACAAAACACAATTCCAGGTAACATCATAACATCGATACAGAAAATGGATTGTAAACGTAATAAAGCAAAATAAAAACACTAATAATACATGGGTAAATATAAGATATATATATATATAAGATAATTTTAAAGTGTTACAGTTAAAGCAAAAAAGGATCAACACAAACAGCGGCGTAGGTCAGGTGCAGCGCCGAGCAGAGGGCAGTTTGTCAGGACTCTGTTTAGTGAAGATTAAAGCTTTTCAGGTGGAGACGCACACGAGGGACGGACGTGTGTGTGTGTGTGTGTGTGTGTGTGTGTGTGTGTGTGTGTGTGTGTGTGTGTGTGTGTGTGTGTGTGTGAGGAGGGGGGGCAGAAGATGGATAGACGGAGCGTTCCATCCATCACAGCCTGTTTACATCCCCTTTAAAGAGGCCAGTCGTGCCAAACCTGCCCCCCTCCCTCCCCGTCCGCTTAAAGGGACGGTCGGTCCCGGAGACGGAGGTGGATTCGAGGTTAATGTCGGCGGGGGGGGGGGCGAGGGTCGGCGCGGTAAATAAAAACAAAAGGCGAATGATCCGGACCGGTGAGAGTGTGTCAGAGGAAATGAACGGACTAAATCAGAGGGAACTGCTAAGACATAAACGAAAGTCCAATGAAAACACGAAAACTGAAACCGAAAATAAACGACAATGGAAAATGGAAAAGTTGAGGTTTTTCAGACTCATGAGAATTTGTTTTTGTAGGACTTTTGGTTAATCTGTTTGGAACAAGAAAGCGTGAACTGTATTTTCTGATAAATTAAAAGAACCAAGTGTAAGAAACAAAGATTTGAGTCACAAAATTGCACTAAAAATAACAAAAACCTAAATAAAACAACAATGAAACAAAAAGACCAAACCTAAAATAATTTAGGTCCATGATAGACTTCATCTTTGACAAAACTTCATCTTCTTGAATCAAGACTAAACCAGGACAAAAGTAGACTCTATCCAGGACTAAACTAAACCTTAACCAGGACTAAACTAGATCTTAACCAAGACTAAATCGAGGACTAAGCTAGACCCTAACCAGGATTAAACAAGACCTTAAACAGGACTAAACTAAGACTAAACTAGACCTTAACCAGGACTAAACTAGACCTTAACCAAGACTAAAATGAGGACTAAATTAGGCCCTAATCAGGACTAAACTAGGACTAAACAAGATCTTAAACAGGACTTTATTAGACTTTATCCAAGACTAAACCATGTCTAAGCTAGACCTAAGCCAAGACTAAAGTGAGGACTAAACTAGACCATAACCAGAACTAAACTAGACCATAACCAAGACTAAAACAAGACCTGAAACAGGACTAAACCAGGACAAAACTAGACTATAACCAGGACTAAACCAGGATTAAACTAGACCTTAACCAAAAATGAACCAGAACTAAACAAGACCTTAAACAGGACTAAACCAGGACAAAACTAGACCTTAACCAAGACTAAACCAGGACTAAACCAAGACTAAGCCAGCACTAAACCAGAGCTAAAGCATGACAGAACCAAGATTAAACCAGGTATAAATTAAACCTAAACTAGGTCTAAACCAGGTCTAAACCAGGTCTAAACCAGGTCTAAACCAGGTCTAAACCAGGACTAAACCAGGACTAAATTTAACCTAAATCAAACCTATAAAACAGGACTAAACCAGGACTAAACCAGGTCTAAACCAGGTCTAAACCAGGTCTAAACCAGGACTAAACCAGGACTAAACCAGGACTAAATTTAACCTAAATCAAACCTATAAAACAGGACTAAACCAGGACTAAACCAGGTCTAAACCAGGTCTAAACCAGGTCTAAACCAGGACTAAACCAGGACTAAACCAGGACTAAACCAGGTCTAAATTTAACCTAAATCAAACCTATAAAACAGGACTAAACCAGGACTAAACCAGGTCTAAACCAGGACTAAACCAGGACTAAACCAGGTCTAAATTTAACCTAAATCAAACCTATAAAACAGGACTAAACCAGGACTAAACCAGGTCTAAACCAGGTCTAAATTTAACCTAAATCAAACCTATAAAACAGGACTAAACCAGGACTAAACCAGGTCTAAACCAGGTCTAAATTTAACCTAAATCAAACCTATAAAACAGGACTAAACCAGGACTAAACCAGGTCTAAACCAGGTCTAAACCAGGACTAAACCAGGACTAAACCAGGTCTAAACCAGGTCTAAACCAGGACTAAACCAGGACTAAACCAGGTCAAAACCAGGTCTAAAACCAGGACTAAACCAGGTCTAAACCAGGTCTAAACCAGGACTAAACCAGGTCTAAACCAGGTCTAAACCAGGTCTAAACCAGGTCTAAACCAGGACTAAAACCAGGTCTAAAACCAGGTCTAAACCAGGACTAAACCAGGTCTAAACCAGGACTAAACCAGGTCTAAACCAGGTCTAAACCAGGTCTAAACCAGGACTAAACCAGGTCTAAACCAGGACTAAACCAGTACTAAACCAGGTCTAAACCAGGTCTAAACCAGGACTAAACCAGGTCTAAATTTAACCTAAATCAAACCTATAAAACAGGACTAAACCAGGACTAAACCAGGTCTAAACCAGGTCTAAACCAGGACTAAACCAGGACTAAACCAGGACTAAACCAGATCTAAACCCGGTCTAACCCCGGTCCCTGTGCTCTTGGGTCTTGGATGTGTTGCTCAGTTGCAGTCTTCTTCTTCTTCTTTTTCTTCTTTTTCTTCTTCTTCTTCTTCTTCTTCTTCTTCTTCTTCTGTCATTGGCGCTGACGTTTCTCCTCCTCATCACTCATCGCTCGCGCCGCAATCGTAAACATGCCACAAAGTAATGGTCCGCTGTCTATTTAGCTCCAACGAGGCCCCGGTGACACGCGAGCCGCTCCCGCCGCCGCCATCCAACCGCTCCTCCCGCCGCCATCCAACCGCTCCCGCCGCCATCTTGAGTTCCCCGTCATTAGCGGCACTCTGTATTCAAACCGGCGGCCTGACAAGTCTGACTCAGAGCAGTTTGTACGAGGGAAATGAGGACAAAGAGACGACTGGACACGGGTGAGGGGGGAAGAAGCCAGAGCAGGACTAAACCAGGACTGAAACAGGACTTAACCAGGTCTAAATCAGGTCTAAACCAGAACTAAACTAGGTCTAAACCAAGACTAAACAAGACCTAAACCAGGACTGAACCATAACTAAACTAGACCTTTTCCAAGACTAAACCAGGTCTAAATCAAACCTAAACCAGGAATTAACCAGGTCTAAACCAGGCCTAAACCAGGACTAAACTAGGTCTGAACCAAGACTAAACCGGGTCTAAATTAAACCTAAAGCAAGATTATGCCAGGACTAAATCAAACCTAAACAAGGACTGTAACAGGTCTAAACCAGGCCTAAATGAAACCTAATCCAAACCTAAACTAGGACTAAACAAGGACTAAACCTAAATGAAACCAGGTCTAAATCAGGACTAAACCAGGACTAAATCAGGACTAAAACCAAGACTGAATTAAACCTAAATGAAACCTAAACCGGGACTAAACCAGGTCTAATCCAAACCTAAACCAGGAACAAACCAGGTCTAAATCAAGCCTAATCCAAATTTAAACCAGGTCTAAACCAGGACTAAAATCAAGTCTAAACCAGACCTAAACCAGGACTAAATTCAAGTCTAAACCAGGACTAAAATCAGGTCTAAACCAGACTTAAACCAGGACTAAAATCAGGTCTAAACCAGACATAAACCAGGACTAAAATCAGGTCTAAACCACACCTAAACAAGGATTAAAATCAGGTCTAAACCAGACCTAAACCAGGACTAAATTCAAGTCTAAACCAGGACTAAAATCAGGTCTAAACCAGGACTAAAATCAGGTCTAAACCAGACCTAAACCAGGACTAAATTCAGGTCTAAACCAGACCTAAACCAGGACTAAAATCAGGTCTAAACCAGACCTAAACCAGGACTAAAATCAGGTCTAAACCACACCTAAACCAGGACTAAAATCAGGTCTAAACCAGACCTAAACCAGGACTAAATTCAAGTCTAAACCAGGACTAAAATCAGGTCTAAACCAGGACTAAAATCAGGTCTAAACCAGACCTAAACCAGGACTAAAATCAGGTCTAAACCAGACCTAAACCAGGACTAAAATCAGGTCTAAACCAGACTAAACCAGGACTAAATCAGGTCTAAAACCAACCTAAACCAGGACTAAAATCAGGTCTAAACCAGACTAAACCAGGACAAAATCAGTCTAAACCAGACCTAAACCAGGACTAAAATCAGGTCTAAACCAGACCTAAACCAGGACTAAAATCAGGTCTAAACCAGACCTAAACCAGGACTAAAATCAGGTCTAAACCAGACCTAAACCAGGACTAAAATCAGGTCTAAACCAGACCTAAACCAGGACTAAATTCAAGTCTAAACCAGGACTAAAATCAGGTCTAAACCAGGACTAAAATCAGGTCTAAACCAGACCTAAACCAGGACTAAATTCAGGTCTAAACCAGACCTAAACCAGGACTAAAATCAGGTCTAAACCAGATTTAAACCAGGACTAAAATCAGGTCTAAACCAGACCTAAACCAGGACTAAAATCAGGTCTAAACCAGACCTAAACCAGGACTAAAATCAGGTCTAAACCAGACCTAAACCAGGACTAAAATCAGGTCTAAACCAGACCTAAACCAGGACTAAAATCAGGTCTAAACCAGACCTAAACCAGGACTAAATTCAGGTCTAAACCAGACTTAAACCAGGACTAAAATCAGGTCTAAACCAGACCTAAACCAGGACTAAATTCAGGTCTAAACCACACCTAAACCAGGACTAAATTCAGGTCTAAACCAGACCTAAACCAGGACTAAAATCAGGTCTAAACCAGACCTAAACCAGGACTAAAATCAGGTCTAAACCAGACCTAAACCAGGACTAAATTCAGGTCTAAACCAGACCTAAACCAGGACTAAAATCAGGTCTAAACCAGACTTCTAAATTCAGGTCTAAACCAGACCTAAACCAGGACTAAAATCAGGTCTAAACCACACTTAAACCAGGATTAAATCTAGGTCTAAAACCAGGTGGAATTCAGTAGTAAGTAAGATGTGGCACTTTCTATTAATGAGACCAAGAAGTTCCAGACGGTGAGTAAATGAAGTTCCACTCAAACTGAACTCAGCCGTTTGTTTGAAGCGTCGGAGGCTGAAGGAGATTTCCACTTTTTAAAAACGCATCTTTAAACATGAACCAACGCCGTCTCTTTGACTAAACGTAATAAAGAGCGGCTTGTTCTCTCATTGTTCCCCTCACAAAGTATTAGCTCAAATATTTGGGCTCCACATTAGATTTGACAGATGCGAGTCGGGGATGCCAGTCGAGTGTGAGAAACGCCAATAGATTTTAACGTTTTATCTTTCCTGGAAAAAAGCAGAACTTCAAACCGAATTACAGATACGGGCCCAAATCACAAGAAGAAAAGCTCATTATAAAAATCAGGAAAGAGCCTAAACCTCTTCAAAGGGAATTCTGATGAAGAAACAAGACTGATGAGAATGAGAAATGCTCGGACGTCCAACTGAAACTCCAACTTTGATTCCTCGTCCATCTCCCCAAAAACGCGCTAAATGAGCAATCTGCAATTATATTTGAAACTAAAAAAGACGTGTCAGTGTTTTAGTTACGATTCTGACATTTTAATAATAAAGACAGAGATCATTTTTACATATTTACGGCCCGTTTTACACATGTTTAACACAAACCTTTACAACACCTTTACTAGAATTATTTGGATCGTTTCAGCCCTGGATTTGCGAAAAGTAAAAGTAGCTGTTTACTTGAAAACTGCCATGACATCACAAGGTGGAACAGAGCGTTTTGAGCTTTGGAAACGTAGACAAACTAATAAAGAGCATCGCAGTCACGGAAACGGGAAACGGCCGTTATCCGTTTTTTCCATTCTTCATTTAAACACAAAATCGAAAACTGAAAAAACAAATCGTTATCCGTTTTTTCATTTTGGTTTTGGAGACAAATAACGAAGAAAACTGTTGTTTTTTCGTTTTCTTATTTTTGGTTTTATATTGAAAAACGAATGAACGAATGATACACGGATTATGCTGCATTCACATGGGATTAAGATCTCAGGAATCCTCCGCAATTATTACAAATCACCAAAGGTCCACAGGTCAAACTAATCTCGTGCGAATAGGCTTTACTTCTTTTTACAGTCTATGCCACAAATCAATCAAACCTGCCAAAAAAAAAAAAAACACACAAAGTAAGTATTTTGGCAAAGAAAAGTCATAAAAACATGATTGTTCAGGCATTTTGGCAGAATGTACGACCTTTAAAATCTCACTAAATTTCACAATAACAGGTTTTTGTGTTATCAAACCCACCTGAGTTATACTTAGTGAGTGAGTGTGTGTGTGTGTGTGTGTGTGCGTGTGTGTGTGTGTGTGTGTGCGCGTGCGCGGACCCAGTAACAGTGGTCCCTTATCGCTCATTCACAGTCCACTATAGCTCCGCTCGGAAACAGCAGCTCTGCATTATTCAGCAGCTTTCTCAAACAGTTTGACCCCTGACCTCCGCGCGTCTCCGTGACGATTCTGCTTTTCCCTCTGAATTTAAACGTTTTTCAAAGATACCGAGGGTTTGGTCAGGTGGGCTCAGCAGTTTGGACGAGGAGAGGGCGACTCCGGTTCATGTTCAGACACTCACATACTCTGGGTCTATTTATAGTGATGTAATTCATCATTTGATTTCATGTTAAAGAGGTTAAAGGCATTTTTTCATAATTACATAAGCCTTAAAAACAGTTGAATACAGTTAAGTGTCCGCTAAAATGTTTATTCTATTTTATTTTTCATGAACAGACCTTTCTCACAACGGCCGAAAGTGCCGCGATGTGAGGTAAACATAACTCCCGGTTAATGGTTTTCTACGGCAAAATATTTGTAGGAATGTGTGTCGTCTTCTCCAGCAGCTTCATAAATCTGGTCAAATATCAACAAATCTTCATCCAACAAGGTCCACAAAGTATAAACATTCTTCCGTCAAGAATTCATCAACAACTATCAAGGGAAGAAAGACGAAAACGTAAAGGCGAACAACGATGACACATGAGTGAACTGCTGAGCAAAACTGTATCACGTGATCACTTTGACCAATCAGAGCGAGAGGAGCTGATGATTATAAAGCGTTTTTCGTTTTTTAAGACAACTGAAGGTAGCCAGGCTGGTGCCAACTAGCGCCAACACTCAATTTAATTTCTCTCCAGCGACTAGGTCAGGAATCAGAATACACTATACCAGGGGTGCCCAATACGTCGATCGCGATCTACCAGTCGATCGCCAAGGTCGTGTGGGTAGATCGCCGTGTCTCGTCTCGGACTCGCGTTTGGACTCGGTCTTGTCTCTCACTCGAGGTCTGACACTCAACAAGTGCGATCATGTTTCATTACGGCCGCTGCTGTTGGTAATAAACTTGTAGCGGGTGCAGGAGCGTGTGGGGCGTCTCAGTGCAGCCTGTGCGCTCATTTGAAACCCGCGGAGACTCTACGGCGCATCACAAACACACACGCTCCCTATGCACGGCTCGTCTGCGACAGCGTGTGCCCTCGTGTACCAGCGTGCATCACAGGGCAGGTTCAACTTCCTAAACATCCTACCTGTCCACCTGCCTCACGTCAGCACGCCGCCCCTCGCCTTTTCACGCTCTCGCTCCTTCCTGCGTACAGCGAACACAAGCCCCTCCCACAGTGCGGCTGATTAGAAGAACAAGACCAAACGTGAAGCAAAAACCAGTCTAAATTTGTGTTCCAGTGTTGGCACAAAGCAGGTCTACAGCATAGAGCGGATCTACAGAACAGACCTACTGCCACATTTGGCTGAAGTTTGTCTAACAAAAGTGACAAATGCATCTGTGTTTGTCACGATGTGCGTTTGGTTTGGTAAACGTGCAGAGGCTGGTAAATATCACTGCAAAACCAGAAAAGAATGAAACTCCAGTTTGGAACTTTAAAAAACAGGTTTAAAAATCTTCCTTCACTTTTTTCACAGTTTTGTGTAAAGTGCCAGAGGAAGTTCTCTTAAAGAAGAGGTTCTCAAACTGTGGGGGAGGGTCCAAAAAAGGGGCACAGAGTGTTTCAGTGCAGTTTGTTTGGCTTTGTATCAGGTAGATCATTTTGACTTGGTCATTTTGTAAGTAGCTCACATGATGAAAAAGTGTGAACACCTCTGCACTAGACGGTTTACAAGAACCCTGGAAGTGCAAGTCCGGGCACCAGCCAATCAGCGAAGAGTCATACATTCTGTGTTGGGGACAGTTCCCGAGGTCGAGGATTTAAAGTCGGAACAAAGAGAATGTTTGGTGAATTTTATCAAGGGGAAAGACGTTATTGTCCTTCTTCCTACGGAATTTGAGAAAATCTTAATATACCAGTTAGCCCCATTAGCGGCGCATTATGACCAAACGGCAGCGATTGGTTAAATGATTAAAAAGTACCCGCCTACCGCCGAGCGAAGGAATTCTATTGCTACAAGGTCAGACGGTTTCTGCGAAGTGAAAAGTAAATCAGGCTAAACTGAAGGATTTTGAGCTGAGAAAAAAAAAAGTTTATGATCAAAAAATAGGTAAAAATCATCACAAAATCCAACATTTTTGAAAGTTGTAGGTCCCTGTCAGCTGAACATGAGCTGTTTGCGATTACATTGCGCACGACGAGTAAAAAACATTTCTCGGCCCATGGGATTCTTTCCGCTGAAGCTCCAGCGAGTGTCACTACGCCAACTGGAGGCAGCTACAGGCAGCAACACCCTGTCCATTTGTTTTAACAGATCCATGGATTCCGCGCTGTTTCTTCCATGGATCCATAATAAAAACTGGACAAGGCATTTCCCCTCTGTCCCGGCTCGAGACCGACTAGTGGCCACTCCAGGTACTGCAGCTCAGCACAGAAGCACAATGCATTTTATGGAAGAATTCAAGTCAGCCCGTGTTCAGCTGACAGGACATTGACAACTTTCACAAAGGTTGGATTTTGTAGGATTATTTTCTATTTTCACAACATAAACGTTTCAAAATGTTTAAATCCTCAAAGCGCCTAAAAGTTAGTTTAGTAAGTGACCTTGTATCACCTTGAAATGCAGCAACAAAAATAGGCAAGGCAAGTTTATTTGTACAGCACAATTCGTACACAAAGTAATTCAAAGTGCTTTACAGAATAAGAAATACATTAAAATCATAATAAAAACAAAACATAAATAATCATGAAGATTAAAATTAAAAAAGAGAGACATAAATTGGAGAGAAGAGTGCGGAAGTGAAAACCTTTCAGTTATTTGCACAGTTCAAACAGAAATGTTTTGAGTCTGGATTTAAACAGCGTCACAGAAGAGTCTGTCTCACATGTTCAGACTGTTCCAGGTTTTAGCTGCATGAACCTGAAACTCTGACTCCCCTTGTTTAGTCGTGACTCTGGGCACCAGCAGGAGTTGGTCCCTGAGCTCCTCAGAGTGTGAGATGTTCATATGACACTAACATGTCACAGATGGACTTTGGTGCTCGGCCATGGAGACACTTGTACAAAGCAGAGCTGCTTTAAAGTCTCTGAGCCACAGGAGCCAGAGCAGAGACCTGAGACCAGGACTTATGTGCTCGTACTTCCTAGTTCGAGTCAGGACCCGAGCTGCAGCGTTCTGGATGTTCTGGATGTTCTGGATGTTCTGGATGTTCTGGATGTTCTGGATGTTCTGCAGCGTCTCACAGCTCGTTTGGAGAGACCAGTGAGCAGAACATTACAGTATCTAACCTACTGGAGACAAACGCATGGATAAGTTTCTCCAAGTCTGATTTAGACAGTAAACCTTTGATTTTTGCTATGTTTTTTAGATGGTAAAAGGCTGCAGATGTTATTGACTTGATGTGGCTGTTAAAGTTCAAGTCTGAGTCCATTATTACCCCGAGATTTCTTGCCTGATTTTGAAGGTTTTAGAGAGAGAGACTGGAGGTACAAAAATTAACCATCTTATTAACGGTATCTTAAAATAAATGACTAAATGTGCAAAGACAATTTCATAATAACATCACCGTTTAACCTTTTCAGACGTTGCTACGATCACAGCTCAGATTTTAACACAGATTTTCGCCTCAGTCACAGCGAGAGACGGAGCGATATATCGATATTGAGCGTTACCCGTGAGTTTCCCAGCATGCCGTGTTCTTCACAGCGGGCGCCAGTCAAACCTGATCATGTGTCCAGACAAAAGCTCCGAGGGCTCGTTCTGCTCTGTGTGAGTCGCGGCGCGGAGGGCGGAGGTTACGTCGCGTCGGGAGAATCGAGGTCGGAGGTTCGAGACTTGGACGTCGTCTCTGTCCGCGGTCTGAGGATGGTTTTAAATGTTTAATCGCTATGGCAACAGACCCATGACTCATGCGGCGTCTCGGCCGAAAACCTCTAGAGCCACGTTTCCCCTCACACGAGCTCACTTTCTTCTTTTTCTCTCTCTGTCTCTGTGTGTCTCTCTCTGTCTCTATGTGTCTCTCTCTGTCTCTGTGTGTCTCTCTCTGTCTCTATGTGTCTCTCTCTGTCTCTGTGTGTGTCTCTCTCTGTCTCTTTGTCTCTCTCTCTGTCTCTCTCTGTCTCTGTGTGTGTCTCTCTCTGTCTCTCTCTGTCTCTGTGTGTGTCTCTCTCTGTCTCTATGTTTCTCTCTGTCTCTGTGTGTGTCTCTCTCTGTCTCTTTGTCTCTCTGTCTCTGTGTGTCTCTCTCTGTCTGTGTCTCTTCTCTTTGTCTCTCGCTGTCGCTCTGTCACTGTCTCTCTGTCTGTTCTCTGTCTCTTCTGTCTCTGTGTGTCTCTCTGTCTGTTCTGTGTCTCTATGTCTCTCTCTGTGTCTGCATGTCTCTCTCTCTGTCTCTGTGTGTCTCTTTCTCTCTGTGTGTCTCTCTCTGTGTGTATCTTTCTGTCTCTGTGTCTCTCTCTGTCTTGTGTGTCTGTCTGTCTCTGTGTCTCTCTGTCTCTCTGTGTCTCTCTCTCTGTCTCTGTCTCTCTGTGTGTCTCTCTCTGTGTGCATCTTTCTGTCTCTGTGTCTCTCTCTGTCTTTGTGTGTCTTTGCCTCTGTGTCTCTGTCTGTGTTTCTCTCTCTGTTTCTGAGTCTCTGTGTGTCTCTCTCTCTCCATCTCTGTGTCTCTTTCTGTCTCTTCGTGTCTGAGTTTCTCTCTCTTTGTCTCTGTGTGTGTCTCTCTGTTTCTGTGTCTCTGTCCCTGTGTGTGTCTCTCTCTCTGGCTCTGTCTCTCTCTCTCTCTGTCTGTGTCTCTGTGTGTCTCTCTGTGTCTGTGTCTCTGTCTGTCTCTCTCTCTGTCTGTCTCTTTGTGTGTCTCTGTCTGTCTCCCTGCCTCCATCTCTCTGTCTCTGTCTATACGTCTCTTTCTCTGCATTTGTGTCTCTCTCTCTCTCTCTCTGTCTGTGTGTCTCTCTCTGTTTCTGTTGATCTCTATCTCTTTCTGTGTCTCTCTCTGTCTCTGTGTCTCTCTCTGTGTGTCTCTCTCTGTGTCTCTTTCTCTCTGTACCTTCTGTGTCTCTCTGTCTCTCTCTCTCTCTGTCTCTCTCTGTCTCTCTCTGTCTCTGTGTGTCTCTCTCTGTCTCTGTTTCTCTCTGTCTCTCTCTGTGTCTCTTTGTCTCTCTCTCTCTCTCTCTGTCTCTGTGTGTCTCTCTCTGTCTCTGTCTGTGTCTCTCTCTTTGTCTCTCGCTGTCGCTCTGTCACTGTCTCTCTGTCCCTTTCTCTGTCTCTCGATGTCTCTGTGTGTCTCTCACTGTCTCTTTCTGTCTCTGTGTGTCTCTCTCTGTGTGTCTCTGTCTCTTTCTGTCTCTGTGTCTGCATGTCTCTCTCTCTGTCTCTCTCTGTCTCTTTCTCTCTGTGTGTCTCTCTGTCTCTGTGTGTCTCTCTCTGTGTCTCTTTCTCTCTGTACCTTCTGTGTCTCTCTGTCTCTCTCCCTCTCTCTGACTGTGTGTCTCTCTCTTTGTCCCTCTCTTTCTATGTCTCTTTTTCTCTCCGTGTCTCTCTGTCTCCCTGTCTCTGTATCTCTGTGTGTCTCTCTCTATCTCTCTGTCTCTGTCTCTCTCTGTGCCGCTATGTCTCTCTTTCTATCTCTGTGTCTCTCTCTCTGTCTGTCTCTCTGTGTGTCTCTCTCTTTCTGTCTCTGAGTCTATGTGTCTCTCTGTGTTTCTGTCTCTCTCTCTCCACCTCCATCTGTTTCTCTCTCCCTCTCTTTCTTTCTCTCCATCCCGTCTCTCCGCAGTCTAGTCCTCACTCTGAAACGCTTTGAACGCTTTCATGTTACGTCGCTTTTATCGGAAACTTTGGTCTCTCCTTCGCCTTGAGTCTCGTAAACCGCTCCATCGTTGAAGTTTGATCGACTGACTGAAACCCGTCGATAAAAACGCCGCGTTGTCTTCTTCTTCTTCTGAAACCCGGCGCCGACAAACACTACGCGTTTTTTTTTATTTTTATTTTTTTTACCCGTCGCCGCTTCTTCTGCGCGTCTCTTGTGTTTGTGATTGAACATCGGCGGCTTTTCTTCTCCAGGGTCAACGGAGCTGGAGTTTCTTTTGACGGCGAGGTTCAGCGGTACAAGGCTTCATCTGGATCTTTTATTACGACCTATAAAGACAACGTGAGGAGCATTATCGGCGTAGAGTTTGACGTTTGAGTGTATAGAAAATCAAGAAAATGCCTCTGTCTCGATCGCCTGGTATAAAGAAGCAGAAAGTTCCATGGCAAATTACCTCAAAGTCTTAAAATAAATAAAAATAATAATAATACAGACAGTACACAGGCGTCTTATTTTGGTCGAGAGCTGCTCTTTGAGGTAAATAAATGTCACTGTTACGTAAACGAAAAGGTTTGAAATGCGTTTGTGGGCGGAGTTTAGGTGTTTAGTTCCAATTTTAACTTTGTTTTTTATCTTTATTTGGGTTCAGGTTTGAGTTTCTTTAGATTAAAGCTCTATATCTTCGTTCATCTCACTCATGCTCACGTTCTTCTCTTTCTCTGTCTCTAACTCTGTGTCTCTCCTTTTATGTCTCTCTCCCTTTCTGTCTCTCTCTCTGTCTCTTTATCGTTCTGTCTCTCACCTCACTGTCTCTGTCTCTCTCTCCCTCTCCATTTGTCTTTTTGGCTTTCCCTCTCTCTCTCTCTTCACTCCCTCTCTGTCTCTTTGTCTCTCTCTCTCTGTCTCTTTCTCTATCTGTCTCTCTCACTCCTTCTCTGTCTCTCTCCTCACTCCCTCTTTCTCTCTCTCTTTCTGTATCTCTCCTCGCTCTCTCTATCTGTCTCTTTCCTCACTCCCTCTTTCTCTGTCTCTCTCCTCACTCCCTCTCTCTGTCTCTCTCTCTCTCCTCACTCACGTTCTTCTCTTTCTCTGTCTCTCTCTCTCTCCTCACTCATATTCTTCTCTTTCTCTGTCTCTCTCTCTCTCCTCACTCACGTTCTTCTCTTTCTCTGTCTCTCTCTCTCTGTGTCTCTCCTTTTTTGTGTCTCTCCCTTTCTGTCTCTCTTTCTCCCTTCTGTCTCTCGTTGTCTCTTTATCGCTCTGTCTCTCACCTCACTCTCTCTGTCTCTTTCTCTCTCCTCACTCCTTCTCTGCATCTCCCTCTGTCTCTCTCTCTTACTCTCTCTATCTCCCTGTCTCTCTTCTCACTCCCTCTCTCTCTCTCTCTCTTTCTGTCTGTCTCTCTCTCTCTCCTCACTCCCTCTCTCTCTCTCTATGTCTCTCTCTCTCCTCACTTCCTCTCTCTCTCTCTCTGTCTCTCTCTCCTCACTCCCTCTGTCTGTCTCCTTCCTCACTCCCTCTCTCTCTCTCTCTCTCTCCTCACTCCCTCTCTCTCTCTCTCTCCTCACTCCCTCTCTCTGTCTCCTTCCTCACTCCCTCTCTCTCTCTCTCTCCTCCTCTCTCTCTCTCTCTCTCTCCTCACTCCTCTCTCTGTCTCCTTCCTCACTCCCTCTCTCTCTGTCTCTCTCCTCACTCCCTCTCTCTGTCTCCTTCCTCACTCCCTCTCTCTCTCTCCTCACTCCCTCTCTCTGTCTCCTTCCTCACTCCCTCTCTCTCTCTCTCCTCTCACTACCTCTCTCTCTCTCTCTCCTCACTCCCTCTGTCTGTCTCCTTCCTCACTCCCTCTCTCTCTCTCTCTCCTCACTCCCTCTCTCTCTGTCTCTCTCCTCACTCCCTCTCTCTGTCTCCTTCCTCACTCCCTCTCTCTGTCTCCTTCCTCACTCCCTCTCTCTGTCTCCTTCCTCACTCTCTCTCTCTCTCTCTCTCTCCTCACTCCCTCTTTCTCTGTCTCTCTCCTCACTCCCTCTCTCTCTCTCTATGTCTCTCTCTCTCTCCTCCCTTCCTCTCTCTCTCTCTCTCTCTCTCCTCACTCCCTCTCTCTCTCTCCTCACTCCCTCTCTCTCTCTCTATGTCTCTCTCTCTCCTCACTTCCTCTCTCTCTCTGTCTCTCTCTCTCCTCACTCCCTCTCTCTCTGTCTGTCTCTCTTTCCTCACTCCCTCTTTCTCTGTCTCTCTCCTCACTCCCTCTCTCTCTCTCTCTCTCTCTCTCCTCACTCCCTCTCTCTCTCCTCTCTCTCTCTCTCTCTCCTCTCTCTCTCTCTCTCTCTCTCTCTCTCTCTCTTTCTCTCCATGTGCATTAAACACAGCCTGGTCCATCTGCCACAGTCTGTACATGTGTAGATCTAAACAGAAGGCCGGGGCCACTCAGGTCCCTCTGGTCCTCTGCACACGGCCCCACAGCTCTGGACCAGACCTGCCTCCACACACACACACACACACACACACACACACACACACACGCACACACACTTGAGTACACAACCCTGTACACACACACATATAGGAGCACACATGAGGCACACGTTTTTCTTAAGACCTTAAGATTATTTTTAGTTGTGCAGGATAAACTTTCTTCATGAAGAATTTATCCACAACTATCAAGGGAAGAAAGACGAAAGTTTAAAGGAAAACGACGACGACGAGCGTTAGTGACGCACTGAGAATGAATAAAACAAGTAACTTCAGACTGATTCTAGGATTAAAATTAAAATCAATTTCATTCTGTCGATATTTGAATAGATCAGGGGTTTTCAGATTGGGTGAATGTGAGCCAGGACTAAACCAGGACTAAACCAGGACTAAACCAGGACTAAACCAGGACTAAACCAGGACTAAACCAGGGCTAAACCAGGACTAAACCAGGACTAAACCAGGACTAAACCAGGGCTAAACCAGGGCTAAACCAGGACTAAACCAGGACTAAATCAAGACTAAATCAAGACTAAACCAGGACTAAACCAGGACTCAACCAGGACTCAACCAAGGCTAAACCAGGACTAAACCAGGACTAAACCAAGACTAAACCAAGACTAAACCAGGTTTAAACCAGGACTAAACCAAGACTAAACCAGGACTAAACCAAAACTAAACCAGGACTAAATCAAGATTAAACCAGGACTAAACCAGGACTGAACCAGGACTAAACCAAAACTAAACCAGGACTAAATCAAGATTAAACCAGGACTAAACCAGGACTGAACCAGGACTAAACCAAGACTAAACCAGGACTCAACCAAGGCTAAACCAAGACTAAACCAGGACTAAACCAGGACTAAACCAAGACTAAACCAAGACTAAACCAGGTTTAAACCAGGACTAAACCAAGACTAAACCAGGACTAAACCAAAACTAAACCAGGACTAAATCAAGATTAAACCAGGACTAAACCAGGACTAAACCAGGACTAAACCAGGACTAAACCAGGACTAAACCAGGACAGTAAAACATAAACAAATGTGCTCAAAGCTGCATTAAACACATTATTACTCAATGTATATTGAAAGAAAGGAAATCAGAGAACAGGAAATGTCTGTAGTGCGGTGGTAGAGGCGACCAATCACAGCCAGTATTGTCTGCGTCGTTTTAGTGCATAGTTAGAAAATTTCTGAGGTGCATGTCGGTCGACGCAGATGCTCTGCTTTTGGGGGTTCACGTTGACGCAGACTCTCTGTGTCATGACGCAGACAATTTGACGCTGGACCGTAAATTGGCCTTTAGTCCTCCTGGTTTAGTCCTGGTTTAGTCCTGGTTTAGTCCTGGTTTTGTCAGTGTGTGTTGCTCCTCCCCAGTGGCTCTTTGAAAACCTCTGGCATAAACAGATTTGTGCAGTTTGAATGTGAGACGTCTCTAGGACTATAACGTTACTTTTGCTCAGTAGTTCACTAATGCGTCGTCGTTGTTTCCTTTAAGTTTTCCTCTTTCTTCTCTTGATAGTTGTGGATAAATTCTTCATGTTAGAATGTTTATGGACGTTACTGGTTGAAGATTTGGTGATGTGGCAGATTTATGAAGCTGCTGGAGAATACGACACACATTTACACACACATTTTACCACAGAAAACCATTAACCAGAAGTCGCGCAAACCTAAAGCGGGACACTTCTGGCCTTTGTGAAAAACGTGTAACACCCACACTGAGCGCAGGAGATTACCAATCAAAAAAAATATATATATATGGGTAACTGATTATTTCCTATAACTATATATAATGGTCTGCTTGTAATAAATTAAATAAAACAATTATATTAGGCCGCTTATACCGACACTGCCAAAACAAAAGTTCATGCAGCGCACCCCCTTAATAGTCTTAATTGTCCGCGCGCACGCCCCAGTCAGTCTTTCCTCCGAAGTGTTTATTTAATCCAGAATGACCTAATTCCAGCGCACCCCTTTAAAACAGTCTAAAAAATCCCAAATTAACGATCTTCAAACAAAACTTATATCCAAAGGGCCGCAGCGGCGACGCGCGCTCTCGTGCGGCGCACCTCGATCCACGCGCAAAGGCAAAATACATGGACTGAACTCACCAGGTGGAGCTGGGTCCCGTCGGATCTTTGGCACCGTAAACGTGGTCCAAACCCGTACAGTCCGTTAATAATCCATGTTACGTCCTTTCAGATCCCGAACAAGCGCCAGCGGCACAGCGGTGAGTTGGGGCGGCGTGCGCGCGCTCACACGTGTGTCCCTTTATACCAGGGGTCTCAGACTCGCGGCCCGGGGGCCAACTGCGGCCCTTGGAAGGATTTTTTGCGGCCTCTCCACTTAATTCCAAAGAATAATGTCAGTGTGGCCCGCGGTAGATGTACTCACAATCCCACCCCCCGACCGCGCCAAAGTTGATCATTTGGTGCGGATTCAAGCGAACCGAGACCACCTCTTTTTTGAGGTCTCAGTCCGCTTGATTTGGTTCGGGTCTGAATCCGATTGACGCTTTCACACCAACGCAAACGAACCGAACTAACCACTTTTGGTTTGAATGGACCTTTTGGTGCGCAACAAATACTGTCGATGTGAAAGCACCAATAAGTCAAAACAGGTCAAGGCTCACTGATGAGCATCTTCAATCTATCCTGAGGATCTGCTTCCTCCTGCAAGCCAAATATCTCTCAGCTGTGCAAGATGAAGTGTAGCCAGGTTTCAACCAGCAAGAAGTAGGCAAAAGAAGAAGAGTAGACGTATTAGTTTAAACTTACGTTCTGAATACATTTTCATGTTCTGAACTGTTATTAAAGATTAAGAAAGTGTGTTGCGTGTTGTTCTTTCTCTCTGTTTTTTTCCTTGCAACCGCTATTTATCGAATACTCAATGCGGCCCAGCCTCACTCAGACTTTATCTAATGTGGCCCCCAGGTAATTTGAGTTTGAGACCCCTGCTTTATACTATTAGGCGCGCGTCAGCTGACGGGGCGATCAGCTGATCGCGTAAACAACAACAGAAAAAGATCGGCCACAGTTTCACTTTATGAACAAAGAAAAATACACTTAACCATATTATGTTGCCTGGGCTACAAACGTCTATTAGGTTTGACTCGATTCATGGCGAAGAGAAAACGCTCCACTCATCACACGGA
>NW_026571070.1:4103403-4150903 GCF_026225935.1 Boleophthalmus pectinirostris
CTAACAATTATTACTACTACCTACTGCTACTACAAACTACTAATACTACTACCACCACCAACTACTACCAAGTACTACTACCACCAATTATTACTACTGCTACCAACTACTGCTACTACAACCAACTACTACCTAGTGTTATTACCAACTACTACAACCTACTACTATTACCACTTTTATGCTACTACCGATTATATTACTACCTACTGCTACGAATACTACTACTGGTGTTATAACCAAATACTACTTCTATTGCTACTACAGCTACCACTGTTACGCTACTACCAACTACTACCTACTGCTACTACCACTACTACCATTACTAGCTTCTATTACTACTACCTACTACTTCTACTACTTCTATTTACCAGTAGTGACTAATGATACTACTTACTGGTAACTACTATTACCGCAACTACTGCAAACAGCTATAACTACTACAACAACTACTACAAATAAATACTACAATAACCTAAAACTACTCCCTCCGCCCATTTTATGTAGGTTTGAGAAATAAAAGGTAGAGACACATCAGAATGAATTAAATGCAGTAGTTTTGTGTACATTATAAACGTAAAATGGGTTCTTTAAAGTTGTAAATACTGCAGTTTTACAATACAGCAATTTATTTATATTTACTGTATTTAGGGTGAAAAATGGTCTGTGTAAAAATCAGAAGTAAAAGTGATTTCGTTGCTAATTTGTAATGCGTGCGGGCGCTACGAAAAACTCCGAACTCCCCTGAAACCCCCCGTTATAAATCCACGGTAATTTCCTCCACTTTGCTCAGACGAAAAGGTCAAAAACGAAACATCTCATCGAGTCGTATCTATTCAGATTTGACCAATAACCGTCATTACCCACGGGCCCCTGCGTCGGAGAAGGACCCCGCCCCCCCCCGCCCGTGCCCACGCCGCTGTAACCCCCCCCTCGCCCACCCCCGCCTCGCCCGGCCCCCCCGTTGAAGGACAGTGCGAGGGCGCGGCTGGCTCTTTATACCTGCTGACACTGAGATTTCCATGATGACTCTGAACGCGCCGCACTAAATCTTTCACACTTGTCTGGTCGGGTTTTGGCCGAGGTGCTCGGGTGACCCCCGCCGGAGTCTGCCGGGACCTGGCCGCGGCGACGAGGGGCCCCGGCTTACGCTAAATTTATAACGGCGGAGAAGGCCCCTGCCCTCGCACACACACACACACACACACATAGTATACACAGAGTACACATACAAATACACACACAATACACACAGTACACACACAATGTACACAGATACACACATAGTATACACAGAGTACACATACAAATACACACAAAATGTACACACACAAAGAGTACACACACTGGCCCCTGATCTCACAACACACGCACACATAGTACACACACAATGTACATAGAAACACACAATACACAAACACACACAGTATACACAGATACACACACACACAATGTACACAGACACACACACACATAGTACATACAGACTGTACACAGACACACACACAATACTCACAGAGTACACAGACACACACACTGTACGGAGACACACACACACACAATACACACAGGCCCGTGCTCTTGTATCAGACACACAAACAGTACACACACACTGTACATACACACACAGTGTACACACACACACACACACACACACAAGTGTACACAGACACACACACAAGCACACAATGTACAGACACACACACAGTGTACACAGTACACACACAGAGTACACAGACAAACATAGTACACACACTGTAACACACACACACACTGTACACAGACACACACACACACACACACACAATGTACACACAGCCCCTGCACACACACACACACACACACACACACACACAATGTACACAGACACACACACTGTACACAGACACACACATAGTACACACAGAGTACACAGACACACACACTGTAAACATAGTAAACACAACATAGTACACACACACAGTGTACGCAGACACACACACACACGGTACTCAGATGCACACACACAGACACACAAATAGTACACACACACACAGACACACACACCCCAACACACACACACACACACACTCTGTACACACAGAGTACACACACACACACACACACTTTGTACACACACAGTACACACACACACTTTGTACACACACAGTACACACACAGTACACACACACACTACACACACACTTTAGATCTGTGAAGGACTTCATCTTGTTAGAGCAGAGTGGACGGCAGATGTTGAAGTGCAGTACATGTAGTAGAGGATGACACTTTTTATTACTACTACTTCTGCTGCTACTGCTTTTATTACTGCAACTCCCACAAGTACTATTGCTCAGGTCATATCTGCTACTGCGACTACTTCTACTGCTGCTACTTTTACTGCTAGTACTACTAAACTCCAGTAAAGTATATGGAGAATGACACACGTACTTTATTCAGTTCAATTCAAATCCTTTACTGTCATTGTCATATAAAATAACAACAAAATTACGTTAGAGCGTCACACAAACTGCATAGTATTTTAAAGATGTTTATTTACGTGTATTTAAATGTATTTAAATGTATTTACATGTTTTAAATGTCCTGCAGCAGCAAAGCAAAGTCTAGTTCACAGTTATTGTACTGGGTGGATCTGGTTTACTGACCTGAGGGTAAAGACTGTGGGCCAGTCTAGATGTTCTGGCATCACTTTTTTACTTCTACTACTACTACTACTACAACTACTACAGCTACTACTATTACTACTACTACAACTACTACAGCTACGTGATCGGGGCACTGTTTCTTGCAGCGCTTTATAGTTAGAGTGACCACTTTCACTTAACAATTGCCCTCAAAAAGTCGTTGAGCTGCGGTCCTCACTTTCAAATTTCGCCGGCACAGAATCTCCCTCATTTTTGCATTTTGTTCCCATACTGTACCGTGACCTGAAAACCGATTCATGATTTCCTCTATTCCTCCATAAAGTCTTTCCCCTCTTCCTCCTCTAACCCATAATCTTTCCCTCTCCTTTTCTCTCTTTCTCCCCTTTCCTCTATTGCTCTACCCACTCTTTCCCCTCTCTCTCCTTTAAATCTTCCTTCTCTAACACTTCCTTTTCCTCTCCCCTTCCTCTTCCATCCCCTCTTCCTTTTTCCTTTTCTCTCTCTTCCTGCCTTTATCCCTCCATCCACTCTCTTCAGCCTCTCTCTCTTCTCTCCCTTCCTACCCACTCTTTCCCCTCTCCTCTCCTCTACCTCCTTCCTCCCTCTCTCCGTCTCTCCTCTCTCTCTCTCTCGTCTTTTTGCGCTGCGTCGGCTGTGACCACATCAGGCCCGTGAGTGATAAGAGGAGCACAGAGACTTATCTGAGGCGGCGCTGAGTGGAGTCGAAGATAAACGCCGCACCAACCTCACGAAACACACCAACCTCACGAAACGCACCAACCTCACGAAACGCACCAACCTCACGAAACGCACCGAAACGCACCAGCCTCACGAAACGCACCAACCTCACGAAACTCACCAACCTCACGAAACGCACCAACCTCACGAACCACCAACCTCACGAACGCACCACGCCTCACGAAACGCACCAACCTCACGAAACGCACCAACCTCACGAAACTCACCACCTCACGAAACGCACCAGCCTCACGAAACGCACCAACCTCACGAAACGCACCAACCTCACGAAACGCACCAACCTCACCAAACGCACCAGCCTCACGAAACGCATGAAATGCACCAACCTCACGAAACTCACCAAAAATGCACCAACCTCACGAAACGCACCAACCTCACGAAACGCACCAACCTCACCAACCTCACGAAACGCACCAAACCTCACAACGCACCAACCTCACCAACCTCACCAACCTCACGAAACGCACCAGCCTCACGAAACGCACCAACCTCACCAAACGCACCAACCTCACGAAACTCACCAAAAATGCACCAACCTCACGAAACGCACCAACCTCACGAAACGCACCACCAAACCTCGAAACGCAAACCTCACCAAACGCACCAACCTCACCAAACGCACCAACCTCACCAACCTCACGAAAACGCACCAACCTCACGAAACGCACCAGCCTCACGAAACGCACCAACGCACCAACCTCACCAAACGCACCAACCTCACGAAACGCACCAACCTCAAACGCACCAACCTCACCAAACGCACCAACCTCACGAAACGCACCAACCTCACCAAACGCACCAACCTCACCAAACGCACCAACCTCACGAAACTCACGAAACTCACGAAACCCACGAAACCCACGAAACTCACGTCGCTTGTTTTGACAGAAACCCCGAACCCAAACCGAAAAAACCACGAAGAAAACACACAAAAAATAAACCGAGAACGTGACGAAGATGACCCAGAAAAAAAAAAAAAAAGAAAAAAAAAAAGCGGCATATGTAAAGGAGCAGAGGTTCGGAGGAGCGGTTTTGGAAAAGGGTTTTTACATTTGGAGATAAGGCGGAGCTGCTGGAAGTACAGTGGAGTGTGAGAGCGAATCACAGAGAACATCTCCAGCGATAAGAAACTCTCAGGATGGAGGAGAGCGGAGAGAAGAGAAGAGAGAAGAGAGCGGGAAGTGTTGACTCTGCACTTCTGATGAGAAAAGAGAGACAGAGAGAGAGAGATGGAGGGATAGAAGAAAGACTGGGTGTAACATAACTCTTACTGAACTGACATTTCCGGAGCCTCAGAAGAGCAAAGATGTTTCGTTCTGTGTCAATTGTCGTAGATTAAAAAGGAACTGACACCGTTTTTTTTTTTTTTTTTTTTTTTTTCAAGTGTTTTAGTAAAATGTGTTTTGCCTCAATTCAGAAATACTGTATAAACAGATCCAGGTCTGGAATTATAAACTGTTTTGCTGTCAGATAATCAGGAAGTTCATCTTAGCATGCTAGTTGAGTTTTGCTGTCACAGTGATGCTAAAAAACTACTACTACTGCAAGTACTACTACTACTGCGAGTACTACTACTACTACTACTACTACTACTACTACTACTACTACTACTACTACTGCAAGTACTACTACTACTGCTGCAAGTACTACTACTACTACTACTACTACTGCAAGTACTACTACTACTGCAAGTACTACTACTACTACTGCAAGTACAAGTACTAAAGTATCTACTACTACTACAACTACTACTACTACTACTGCTACTACTACTACTACTACTACTACTACTACTGCAAGTACTACCATTGCAAGTACTACTACTACTGCAAGTCCTACTACTACTGCAAATACAAGTACTAAAGTATCTACTACTACTACAACTTCTACTACTACTACTACTACTACTACTACTACTACTACTGCAAGTACTACTACTACTGCTACTACTACTACTGCAAATACTACTACTACTGCAAATACAAGTACTAAAGTATCTACTACTACTACACTCTACTACTACTACTACTACTACTGCAAGTACTACTACTGCAAGTACAAGTACTACAGTATCTACTACTACAACAACTACTACTACTACTACTACTACTACTACTACTACTGCAAGTACAAGTACTACAGTATCTACTTCTACAGCGACAACTACTACTGCAACTACTGCTACTACTACTACTGCTACTACTGCAACTATTACTGCAACTACTACAACTACTGCAACTACTGCTGCTACTACTACTACTACTGCAACTACTGCTACTACTACTAGTACTACTACTGCAACTTCTACTACATCTACTGCAACTGCTGCAATTACCATTAGTACTACATTTCATCTAAACAACTACTACAACTGCGACTACAACTGCTGCTACTACTACTGCAACTACTACTGCAACTGCTGCTACTACTACAGCAACTACTACAACAATAACAATGACAACTACAACAGCTACTACTACAATTACTACTAGTAGAAGTGCTGCAAGTACTTCTGCTGCTACTGCAACTACTCACACTTTTTTGTTATACACTTGCTTATAAACTCATCCTGGTGAGTAATTGTGATGCTCCGAATACTTGAGGTAAGTGAGGAAGAACTTTGGACTACTTCAAAATGTTTCAAACTACACTACTTCTATTTTTCATGTTTTTGGTACAGCGTCTTTAAAGAATCTATTCCTAAAGTCAAGATTCCGGTGTGCATTTCCTATATTTGGAATTCACAATTAAAAGGTACACAATCTTGTTTTTCTTTTTAATTATCCTTTTCATTAGCGACTCGGGAGCAATATTTATGAACACAAATTTAAAAGATTGTGTTTTTTTTTTACATAGTGTAGTAATTAAATAAGACCAAAATAGTACTAGTGTATTTTACAAACAGCACCTAGAGTCTAAATGAGTCTAGAGTATCGTTTTTATCACCCATGAACCAGAAAGTAACAATGGTGCGCTGTCAGCATGCTAGTTATCACGTTTGGAAACTGCGATGACGACTTCCGGCGTTGTTCCCGACACTGGGCTCGCCGACCGACTCTGATCAAACCCATCGAAGTAAACGTGATCAGCGGTAAAATGAAGACCGCAGACGTACGTGTCGTTTAGAATCATCTTGTATTTGGCGTCTCGTCTCTTCTACTGTAGTTTTCGGACGATAAGTGGCACTTTTTTTCATGATTTGGGTGTTTCTTGTGACTTATACTCCTGTGTGACTTATATATTAAAATTTTCACTCTAAATGGTTGGTTTAGTCCTGGTTAAATCCTGTTTCAGTCCTGTTTTAGTCTTGCTTTTAGTCCTGCTTTTAGTCCACGTTTAGACCTCGTTTAGACCTTGTATAGACCAGATTTTAGTCCTGACACTTGACATGGTTTAGTTCTGGTTTTTGACCTCGTTTTGACCTTGTTTAGACCTGATTTTAGTCCTGACACGCGCCATAGTTCAGTCCTGGTTAAATCGTGTTTTAGCCCTGGTTTAGACCTCGTTTCGACCTTGTTTAGACCTCATTTAGACCTGATTTTAGTCCTGACTAAGCATAGTTTAGTCATGGTTTTAGACCTCGTTTAGACCTGATTTTCGTCCTGACATGTGGCATGGTTTAGTCCTGGTTTTAAACCTTGTTTAGACCTCATTTAGACCAGATTTTAGTCCTGACACGCAGCATGGTTTAGTCCTGGTTTAGCCCTGGTTTTAGACCTTGTTTTGACCTTATTTAGACCTTGTGCAGACCTGATTTTAGTTCTGACACATGGCACGGTTTAGTCCTGGTTTTAGACCTCATTTTGACCTCGTTTAGACCTTGTTTAGGTCTTGTTTAGACCTCGGTTAGACCCGATTTTAGTCCTCACACATGGCATGGTTTAGTCCTGGTTAAATCCTGTTTTAGTCCTGGTTTTAGACCTTGTTTAGACCTCGTTTAGACCTGATTTTAGTCCTGACATGTAGCACGGTTTAGTCCTGGTTAGTCCTTTCACAGCCAAACGACCCTCGGTCTGCTAAAGGTCCAAGGCCCGGTGGTTTGTGACCCCGGTTATAAAGAGTTACTCAAAAATATGCGTGATGAAAAAACAACATTATAACATGACTTAAAACTCACAAAAGTCAAAGTACACAATATAAGACCTTTAAAAGTGACCATTTAAATCACAATATTGTTCTAAATAAACTTCACCGATTTCCATTTTCTCTAGTAATACAAACATTTTCATTTATTTATTTTTTTTTCCTGGTAACCAAATAAAGAAATAATAGGGGTTTATTATGGGTTTACTTGTTTTAAAAAGAACATTTGAAGTACTTGATTAGTCTGAGAAGTGTTGATGGTGAATCTGGTTGAATGAAGCATTAACTGCTCTGTAATTTTCCATTTAATGAACTGTTGTGATTAAGAACTCTTGACGAGTCTTGTGTTGGTTTAATCAGGGCTCTAATGGGGTTTTACAATAACAAACATGCCATCTTCAAATTAAATTACACGGCTTTTTATGCATGCCACAAATGGTCGCCCGTCACCCATGGCAACGTTTGATGTTTATTGACATTTAGTCGAATATAAGAATAATTAGCGGTTTAATATAATATGCAAGATAATTACGGACTATATATAGAATCAAACTCGCTTGCAATGAGAACATTACAATTACATTTACTGAACACAACAATGTCACAGAGCATTAAAGCGTTTATAACAGTTTAGACGACGATGTGACAATAACCGAAAAATCGTAATATCACAAAAAAGTCTCACAATATACCACGGGCCTTCACAATATATCGAATTACAAGTTGCTTTCATTAAAATTATTGTTATTGTGCAGCAATGGCTAAAAAAACACGAAGAACTACACAGACCATGATCCTTTGCTCTGTGTCAGTCCAATCTACAAAATAAAATAACGGTTATTTAACATTTTTACATCTTAAAAATGTATTTGCTTTATGACAGAAAAGCAGCATATTCAGTTTTGTTTGTTTTGTTTGGAGAGTAACAGATTACATGTACCAGAGTTATGTAATCAGAGTACAAGTTATGAGTAACTGTATTCAGTTACAGTTACTGTTTCAGTGAGAGGTAATTGGATTACAGTTACTTTGTTGAAATAAATGGATTACACGGCGGTGTTTTCCTGTTTTCTCATTTTGGGCTATATCCCTTTTTTTTTTTTTTTTTTTTCCCCTCGGTAATTCCACTCATTGCCGGAAACTAAAACAGGTCTAAAACCAGGACTAAAACAGGATTTAACAGGATTTAACAGGTCTAAACCAGGTCTAAACCAGAACTAAACCAGGACTAAAACCAGGTCTAAACTAGATTTAAACCAGGTCTAAAACCAGGTCTAAACCAGGACTAAAACCAGGTCTAAACCAGATCTAAACCAGGTCTAAAACCAGGTCTAAACTAGATCTAAACCAGGTCTAAACCAGGACTAAACCAGGTCTAAACCAGGACTAAACCAGGACTAAAACCGGATTTAACAGGACTAAATCCTGCTGCGTGGACGTGTTTCTTCTTCTTCTATCAGTAATATTTTTTATTTGGTTCAGTAAAGTTTGGGCTTTTCATTTTCTTTTATCAGACAAAACATCTTATGTTACGATTTCCTCGTCTTTGCTTCTCTACAGCAAATCAAGTCCAAAGTATTCAGATTACATTACTCACTTTAAGAAATTTAATGTATTATGTTACAAACTACATTTTGGGATGTGTAATCTGTAATCTGTCGGGGATTACATTTTAAAAATAACCTTCCCAACACTATTTACACAAAATATTGCAAAAAATATCATGAAAATATCGTATCCTGAGCTGCATATCGTGAAAATATGGTACGGAGATATTTGGTTACATTCCCACTAAAACATGGTGGTATCGGAATCAGTTTTGAGTGTCAAGTTTATTTCTTAGTTTCAGCATCAGTCAGTCCATTGTGGAGATTCAAGTCGATGTTTAAAATACAATATCACTGGCCACTTTAACGTGATATTTTTTAATTCCAAATTAACGGTGAGATATTATTACATTACCAAGAATCTTCCACAGTATGTTACTTCTGAACTAATTTATCTCCATGGAAGCAACCAGATTACACCATGAGTGACTAAGTTACATGTCAGATCTGTGAGGAAAAACCGCGCTCACAATAAGAATGGATATGTTTCAATGTATTTCTAAGCAACAAAAACACGTAACTGAATAGACGTTTGACATAAAGGTTTAATGTCACCCTGGCCACGTTTACATGATGTTTTTTTAATTCCAAATTAATTGTTCTGAATTAAAATATTCTCCTTCGAGTTTACATGGAAGTAATAATTCTGAATTGAGGTTTACATGGAAAATCGTCTTTATTTTATTCCTGTCAGCGTCTGGGGTTGGAGAAGGTTCTGACTGGACAGAGACACCAACGTATTTACGTCGACCGGAAGAAAACACAAACACTTCAGCTGCTCCCGGCTTTTCTGTCATCTCGGTTTGTCGTTACGCCACGGACACAAACACCATCCAAACGTTTCCCGCGGTGGTTCCGATGCAGCTGGAGAATTGTCTCATCGCGCTTTACGTCTGTCGGCTGAGGAGGAGAAGGGAAGAGCGTCGGAGAAGTGAGGAACAAGACAAAGTGAGTGTGAGGCTGCTCTACCTCAGCCCACTCCCACATCCCGACTCACAAATACCCAAAGAGCATACGTGGAGGAAAAAGTCGAAGTTACATAAATAAACTGAGAAGCCAAAAGCAGACTGGTGACTGAGCACGTGATCGAAGTGGCGCACGTACACAACGAGCATGAACTGAAACGACAAGGAGCAGGATCATTTTTAAGAAGAATTAACTGTTTACATGATGCGAGGATAAATCGCAGTAAATTTACGGTTTGTATTTTTCCTTTAAAATTATGCAACAAACCAGGTTCCTCAGTGCGCATGTAAACAGTTACTTCGGAATTAAGTGTTCACATGGTCTTTTTAAAGCGGCATTTATTTAACGCTCTCATGTAAACGTGGAAACTCAAACAATTAAAATCCGGAGAATCTTATTTTTGTTCGACAAGTTCAACAAAATCAAAGAATTCTTAAGTTTCCAAACCACGTCCTACTTATGGACAATCTTATTCATGTTCGCTTTTTTTTTTTTTTTTCTGTTGCGTCCGCACGAACCCAGATTGAGTCGGTCTTGTGTTGTGGTCGCCCGCGGAGACCGGTTCTTGGATCTCAGTGCGGAACCTTCCACCATGAAAGCGCACGGGGACATCTGCTCCAACCGACGCCAATTAAAGTACAGTAAAGCATAAACAAAAACCTGCGCTAATGAGGCACCACATACCGGGGACCACACGCACGCGCCATCACAACAGTTTTGACGCGTTCAGAAGAATCGGGGAATGACTTGTTCAGAGTACGGGCTGGTGTTTGGTAATGACGATTATAGTAATGCATATGGAAAAGCCGAAGCGGGACTCTGGCTGTGATGGAGGATATAAGGAACAATGCGGATAAACACGTAAAGATCAAAACGCGACTGAACGAGACAGATGGTTGTGGGATTGTACAATAAAAAAGATACATTTGTGGTAATTAAAGCTGGACAGCAGTGAGACGGTTTAGTTTAATAATGGTTTTTGATCTAAATTCATGCATTTTAATATGTATCTACACCCCCGTATTCGTTTAAATCCAAAGAAAGTGTCATTTCTGTCAACTGGACCAAAAGTTTTTAAGAGTAAATAAGTTTTGCCTCTCATCCAAGCCTGTTTCTTACGTTTTTTTTAGATCCGGAAAGGTCTGGAACTGGACTGTAGATCGTGAGAAACCGATAATTTTCAGCACGTGTCTCTCAAATGCGAAAAGATGGAATGTGACGTCACTCACGGCGTTCAGCTCCAGTCAAGTGAAACCTGACTAGAAGTTGTAGAGGTGAATTCTTTGGTGCATGTCAGTTGGAGAAAA
The DNA here is from genome assembly GCF_026225935.1 of Boleophthalmus pectinirostris. Taxonomy (NCBI): domain Eukaryota; kingdom Metazoa; phylum Chordata; class Actinopteri; order Gobiiformes; family Gobiidae; genus Boleophthalmus; species Boleophthalmus pectinirostris. The sequence goes on from NW_026571070.1 coordinate 4,114,768, forward strand.
CAGCTTCGACTACAGAAACGGCGCAAAGTCACAAACTCAAACACGAGTTTAAACGAGGTACAAACAAAGAACGTAGTGCAAAAAAACTAAACAAAAAGTAGCTTTGCAAGAAACAAAGACAAATGTATCATCATCAATTGCGCCGCAAATCGAGAAACGACGCGAAGCAGAAAACGATGAAAACCAAGAAAACACCTGCGAACGAAAAACATTACATAAAGAGTCACCACAACAGAAGTGCTCCAAACCTGCAGGGGGCGCTCTCAGTTTAACAGCTGAATGGAGAGACACACCGGAGGGAGAGAGAGAAAGGCTCTACCTACGAGAGAGACAGAACTGACGATAAACTACAGCGGTTACAGCTAATCGACGTGCACATGCTGCTGTAAAGTCTGGAGTGAAACGCAATAAAATAAAAATAAAATAAACGCCACATGATGTACGGCGTTATGCAGCGATATTTATATTTTTTTTATTAACCCAGCATATGAATATAATCAAGTAAAAGCCACATTACCATAACAAACATTGAGCGGTTACACTGAGAGCGCCCCCTGCAGGTTTGGAGCACTTCCGTTGTGCATCATAATAATAATAATATTAATAATGAACAACTCTAAAACACACAAGGAACCAGTGAAGGGAAGTGAAACGGGTTGATGCCTATTAAATCCAGTGAAGAGCCGAGCTGCTGCTTCTGAACCAGCTGGAGTCGGGAGATGGATTTGGAGTCGAGGCCGGAGAGGAGAGAGTTGCAGTAGTCTAGACGGGAGAAGATGAGAGCATGGATGTTTTTTTCCAAGATGAAGGCAGGAGACAATGTGTTTGATTTCACTACTGTATTTTTCAGACTATAAGTCGCTCCGGAGTATAAGTCACACTTTTTGGGGGAAATTTATTTTATAAAACCAGAGACCAGGAACCGACATTTCCTGTTGAAAGTCAAGTTGTAGTAAAAACAATAGAAGAGAGAAGAACAGACTGTTAACGTCACATATGAACAGTTCTTCAGATAAACTATAACATAAACAACAGAACAGAACAAGTTTAACAAACTCTCCATCTCACTCCAAATCACTAAATCCATTCAATTCTTCATCCTCGGTGTCACTTCTGAACAACTCGGCCTCGACCTCCGGAGGTAAACAGAGCGCCGCTTCCTCTTCTGTGTCGCTGTCGTCAGACTCAGCATCAGTTCCAGTTAGAATTATTCTGGACTTTCTGAATCTCGACAGGATGGTTTCAGTGTCACTGAAGTCCAGACTTTGTCCATCCATCCAGTGACTTCAGGAAAGTTTCATGGTGCATCCTCCCGGTGTCACAAGTTTCTCTCTCACTCCAAACTTTCTTTCTGCTGCTCGATTATCGTTTTCAGCTGCAGATTTCACGACTTGCAGTTTGTAATCTGTAAAATCTGCTTTTGTTTTTGGGGGCATTTGTGTTCAGTCTTCTCAGTCTTTGTCTTTGTAATTTCGTTTAAATGTTAAATTGTTCAGTGGTGCAGAAGTAACGGTGCGATCGACTGACATGATACAGATAGGACAGAGGCTCTTTCTGCAGGAGACATGCGCAGTAGAGCCAAGTGACAGTGGTGCAGGAGGAACAGGAGCAGCAGAGACTCACACACAAGACTAGAACCTCTCCACACTTCACTCAAACATTTTGATATAGAAGTCGCACCGGAAACACCCAAACCATGAAAAAAAGTGCAGCTTAGTCGACAAAGCAACAGTATCTCTATAAGCACACTACTTTTTCACCTATAGGGGTCGCCTCTCCATAGATCTGACCTGTAACCTGCAACCTGTTGGCATCGCCTGCTTGTCTCCATGGAGTTAGATTAACGCCCCACTGCAGAACATACGCGAACAAAGCAATAATACATCCATGGAGACAAACAGAGAGAGGAGAGATTCGCCCGCCACTAGAAAAGTTAGACGGTGAACTTTTAAACACCGAAGAGTTGGAAAAGTGAGAGTGTAATTGCGCGCTGATCCCATGGCAACCCAAATATTACCCCGTTTTCAGCTCATATAGAAGTCGCACCGAAGTATAAGGCTGCGTTCAGACTGCAGCCTGAAGTGACCCAATTTTTTGGCCCCTATGTTCCTGTATCTGATCTTTTAATGACAGACTGAACGACACAGATCCGATTTTTAACTCCGCCAAGGAGGTTATGTTTTTGCCGGCGTTTGTCTGTTTGTTTGTTTGTTTGTTTGTTTGTCTGTTAGCAACATTTTCAGGATTTGTTGGAAATGTGAAAAGGAAGAACTGATTTCATTTTGGGGGTGATCCGGAAGAAATCCTGGATTCTGGATCACTTAAAAAAATTTAGTGTCTCAATATCTCGGTTAATTATTGACCAAACCCCATGAAATTTGACTCAGGGATGGACAATGGGATCCTCTTTCATATTCCAAAGGCTGATCCGGATCTGATCCAGAAGACTGATTTTATCGCAATTTATATAAAAACTGTGGGTAGTCCTTGGCGGAGGTCTGCGCTCTCTGACTGCTTTTCTAGTTTCAAATGTGACCCAGGACACTTGGATATGTGCTCCTGAAACCGATACATATCTGATCTTTTGACATGTGACTTCAGTCTGAACGGTCAAAGTGCATTCATCCACCTACACGTTATCAACAAGACACAAACGTCACTATTCTGCACTGAAGTAGGTGAAAATTGTTAATGAACTCCGTGTGACTGAAGTGAAGCACATCACCACTCACCACTCTTGGCTCCGTCTCCACATCCACACGTTCCTTTCAACGGACGTCGCTGCCGCTGCCCCACAAAACACCACGACCAAAAACCTCGTCCTTCTCCTTCTCAATCTCCTCCTTAAAACAAGTAAGTTGTTCATGTTCTGGCTCCGGTACGAGAGGAACTTTAAAATCTCCAGGTGCTCGATGCTGCGTCCATGTTTGGACAACTTCCGTAAACACAGAGACGCTCGCTGCGGTTGACGTCGTCGTGTCTCCAGTGTCACATGTGGGACACTTTCGGGCCGTTTAACATTCACACTGGAGTCACATACAAGTCACATTTAATTGGAAATGTGAACGACCTCGAAAAAACATCGGATTTCACAAAAAAATCGTAATTGAGCCTTAAGCCCTGCAGTCTGAACGTCGCCTAAGTCACAGGAAACACCTAAACCATGAAAAAAGTGTGACTACGGTAACTTTCTGGACATGGAGAAAACAGGATTGGGTGACTTTTTTTTGATTTGAAGGTGGAAGTTGAGGTGAGAGCCAAAAAATGACGCCAGAGACGCCAAGATTGATGTGTTTAAGGACATCATCTCCGTGGAGAAAAGCAAACGGCACCGGCTCCATTAGAAAAGTTACACTATGCACCTTTAGCATGTCACTTTGTATTAAACCCTCTCGTTCTTCTCGGCGTCCCGCTCGTTGTAAACAGTAAACCGCCGTCTGCAGCGTTTGCCCTTCACTCCACGCGCCGCACAAACACGCTTCCTCCTTTCGCCTAAACGCATTAGCTCTGGCACCCGGCTCCGGAGCGATGGCGTGTACGAAGAGAGAGCATCGCCCATCTGTCAGCTGTCACCGCGGACACTGCGGCGCTGATTAAAAGGCCACGCCGCACAAACTGATGCATTGTGGGTAATAGAACACTGCACTTTACTCCCCCGGCGCAAATAAAAGCAGGAAATGGCCCCTTTTGGAGTTTTATAAATGATTTCTGCAGCTCCGGTAAAACAGTTCACCTTGACGTGCATATTACGGTTTATTCAGATAAATGGATTTTGCAGATTCGACTTGGAGGAGTGAGAGAGAGTTATGTCTTAAGTTATATCAAGGTTAGAAAAGTGTAAAAAGAAAAAAAAAGAAAATAAAATAGAGAAAATTACCAAAAGCTATGAATATAATACTAATATTTCTACAATGTGCTGGGACCAAAAAACTAAGAAACGAAGCAAATCCTACGAAGAAATGAGAGCACTTTATTTCAAGCTGTCATTTAACTCGGCACTAAGTTTGATTCCAGTAATGAAAAATGCAAAAATTATGCCAAATGTGGGGAAAAAATGAAATTATTCTCCTAAAATGAATACGTAAACTTGCAGAAACTCAAAATTGGTTCAAACTGGGTGCGAATTCTGTTTGCTTTTGTTTCGAAAAGCGGGAAAAAAAATCCTATCTGACTTTTCTATTAACACGCTCAAAAAGTTAAAGTGTATTGCTCAAGGGTACATTAATAGTAGGAGCTCTAAGTACCAACTTTTACGTTATTAGGTTCTTTTTTCAGACCGAGAGTTTGTTTTCATACCTCGCGGTCTTTCTCAGACTGGTCATGTGATGTTGCTGTGACGTGTGGGACGATAAACCGGGACGAGGTTTTTTTTTTACTCTCACACACCCGGGATTCTGTCCTGAGGAAGTGGGACTGCAGATGGCGATGTCGTTCTGCCTCCACCGGTAGGAAAATTGTGCCAAAACCTGTTTAAACCAGCTGAGCGACACGTCACAGCAACATCACGTGACCAATCTGAGGTCCCGTCCACACTAGTTCGTATTCAAGTCGTTTTCGTTGTGGATGCAGTGTTCGTTCACACTAATCTGAAGGAAAATGACTCCAGAGACGGAACGACCTGGTGCCTCCAGTTCCCACGAATTCATCTGAGTGCAGATCTGATCCGGCACCGTGTGGACGCCTGAAAACACTGATACACTGATGTAGGAGCTCTAGTCTCGTCCTTATTGGACCACGTCACTGTGACTTACTCCTTCCTGATTCTCTGGGTTCGTGACATCGGTCATGTGACGCTATTGCAGAAAACAGTTTAAACCAACCAGAGACAAACATCTTTAAAATTCAGTGAGTGCGTATACATGTACATCAATAACCCGGTTATGATCGGGTTTTTTGAGTATCCCGGTTTCTTGATGGTGCATGTAAACGCAGTAACCCGGTTTCAGTAACCCGGTTATGGCAGTATCCCGGTTATTAGAAACCGGGTTACTGTAGCTGGTTTATTCCGATAGTAACCGGGATACTTGTGGCATGTAAACGCAGTATCCCGGTTACTGCAACATAGAGTTGAGTCACATGCGTCAAAAAGACACTTTCCAGCCTTTCACCTCAACAGTAGTGACATAAATAAATTGACCAACATAAATAAAGTGACCAAACGAGTGAAATGACTGTAAAATTAAGAGCTGCACTAAACCTGCACTCGTACAATCTGCACTCGTGTGACGCTGAAAAGCTAAAACATGAACTATCTCCTATACAACACACACACAGAACACACTCACCATCATTAGCGCCTCTTCTGTCACAGAAATAACACACATAATCCACAGAGTCGTGTCATTTAGTCCAAAAGAAACTGATCGCATCAGCGGCGCAAGGAGCGAGTTGTTTTTATCGCCGCTAACAGTTTATGCTAATTAGCCAAACGGTCTTAAGTTTCGTTTCTGTAAAACGTAAACAAATGTGATCAGAGCTGAATTATCTGATCAAACGGGCTGATGTGTCTATAGTGTTTATGGTTTATATGTTGTAAAGTTGAGTTTATTTATGCAGAAGATTTTAATGAAGAATCTGCACAGTGGATTGTGGGAGATCTCGTAGCTCCTTAGCTTCTTATGCTAAAGGAGCTCACGGTTTGTATTTTTCCTGGTTTATGAAATTGATTTAAGTTAATTTTTGCGCCTGCGCATTTGTAAGATTATGTCAATGCATGTAAACGCAGTAACCCGAATACTGACATAACCGGGATATGGCTAATAACCGGGTTATTGATGTGCATGTATACGCACTCAGTGTTTTGTTCAGTAACAGCTGAACCTCGTCACTGGTCTATGAAAACAGTTTTCACACTTGTCATCTTCCTCGACTCAAAATCGGCTGCTGCATCTTCAGACACGGTGCTCCACTTTCTTTCCCATGTGACGTAAGCCTTTTTTTTTTAGCCTTTTATTTATATAGTGCTTTTTCAAAGACATATGTCACAAAAACGAACATTACAGATTCATTTTTCTTTTTCCTCTCCAGACCCGGTGATGATAAACTACTAACTATTGTAGCCACAGCTGCCCTGGAACATACTGACAGAAGCGCGGCTGCCAGTGCCAATCAGCGCCATCGGCCCCTCCAACCACCACCAACACTCACACACACACCACTTTCATATTAGGCAATGTGGGTGAAGTGTCTTGCCTAAGGACACAACGGCACCCCCCACTGTGGCTCTTGATTTTCCCAGTGTCTCCCATCCAAGTACTAACCAGACCCGGACTTGCTGAGCTTCTGAGATCTGACGGGATCAGACTTTGACAAGCCGCTGTGGCCACACGTCGTGACACCAGCTTAGTGTTTCAGGCAGCAATTACATCTCCATGGAAACACAGCAGAAAAGTTACATAAACCTTTAAATGCCCATTGTGTTCACGTATGGAAAATAATTCAAATAAATCTAAGCGCTTTATGCTATCAGCAGATGAAACAGGGTGATTTGGGCCCAACATGTAGAAATGCGAGTTACTAACAGGATCTAGACCAGGGGTGGGCAAACTCATTTTGGTCCGGGGGCCGTATCCAACCTACTTTGATCCCAAAGGGGCCGAATAAAAAAAACTCATGTCATATAAACCCCAAAAATAACAATAAGTTCAAATATTTGTGTAGAGAAAATCTATTACAGAAATCTTTTTTAATTGATGAACTCTTTCTTATTATAATATTATAATATTATGAACAACCTGAAACTTTAAGAAAAATACAATTTCAACACAGTGTTTCAACATTATCTTGTATGCAAATAGGAATAAGTCAATTTTTGTTGTAAAATCCTGCACTCGGCTCCACTTTTCTCATGTTGGACATTTTTCTGATGAGGGTGTCACGGTCAACAGTCAAAACGATCGTCCTTTAAGAGCGTTTGGAAAGAGACAAGTCTTCATTTGTGCTGCTCTGGTGGGAGGGGCCACGTACAGAGACGCTGGAGACGCTGCTGTGATAAACACCACAGAAAATTAACAAGATTTTAATAGAAAATATCATTAAAATATTTTAGTAGAAAATCACCCAAGGGCCACATTAAAGGTCTTGGAGGGCCAGATCTGGCCCCCGGGCCTTATGTTTGACACCTGTGATCTAGACAATGTAGGATTACTCAAACCTGCAAAAATGAAATAAAACACAACCCCAGATATGTTTTTGACTAAAGCTCTTTTCGCACAGGATTAGTTTTACCTGTGGACCTTTGGTGAATTGTAATCATTGGATGTCTGAGATGTTACTCCCGTGCAAATGCGCCATGTCTGTAATTTGTGAAGTAAAAATTACGCCGCAAATGACCTACTACTGTACATTTCGCCAAACTCAGTCGTCCTCAGTCTACTAAGGCCCCGTATCGCACGATATGTAAACCGATCTGCAGAAACGGGAAGAGGTCCAAGAAGAGAGACGATTCTCACAGGATGATGGTCTGGACGACATGTGGAGCAGCAAGAGGTAAGCAGCGTCAGGGAGTAACAGATCACATGTACCGGAGTTAAGTAATCAGAGTACAAATGATGAGTAACTGTATTCAGTTACAGTTACTGTTTCAGTGAGTGGTAATTGGATTACAGTTACTTTGTTGAAATAAATGGATTACACAGAGGGATTTTCCTGTTTTCACATTTTGGGCTGTGTCCCTTTTTTTTTTTTTTTTTTACCAAGTCTAAACCAGGACTAATTCCGGATTGAACCAGGACTGAACCCAGGTCTAAACCAGGTCTAAACTAGATCTAAACCAGGTCTAAACCAGGTCTAAACCAGGACTAAACCAGGACTAAAACCAGGTCCAAACCAGGTCTAAACTAGATCCAAACCAGGTCTAAACCAGATCTAAACCAGGTCTAAACCAGGACTAAACCAGGACTAAAACCAGGTCTAAATCAGGACTAAAACCAGGTCTAAACTAGATCTAAACCAGGTCTAAACCAGACTAAACCAGGACTAAACCAGGACTAAAACCAGGTCTAAATCAGGACTAAAACCAGGTCTAAACTAGATCTAAACCTGGTCTAAACTAGATCTAAACCAGGACTAAAACAGGTCTAAAACAAGATTTAACAGGACTAAACCATGTCACGTGGACCGTGTCTCCTCTTCTTCTATCAATAATGTTTTTTTAATTTGGTTCAGTAAAGTCTGGGCTTTTTTATTTTCTTTTATCAGACAAAACTTCTTATGTGAAGATTTCCTCATCTTTGCTTCTCTACAGCAAATCAAGTAATCCAAAGTATTCAGATTACATTACTCACTTTAAGTAATTTAATGAATTCTGTTACAAACTACATTTTGGTGTATGTAATCTGTAATCTGTAGGGGATTACATTTTAAAAGTAACACTCCCAACACTGGCGGTAAGGATCGATCTGGTTAAGTCCTGGTTTAGTCTCGATTCAGTCCTGATCCAGTCCTTGTTTAGACCTGGTTTAGTTCTGGTTCAGTCCTGGTGTAGTACTGGTCATATCAGTAAAAACAGAGTCATTTACGGACTTCGCTTATTCCGTGCAAAGTAACAAAGACGTGGGGCGGTAATTTACAAATTGCCGCACGTCCCCAGGTTGTACTTATCCTGAAGCAACACCAAAAAAAAAAACAAGCTTAGACCTGGAGAGCGCACCACCTGTTTGACCTGTATGAAGATGTGGAGGGTACGCCACCTGCTCGTCTCACTTCGCCATGAATATTCCGCAGTATGGCATTAAACGTATCTGCCAGGTGCATTTTTTGACGAAGAACCGACATAAAAACAGTCACTTTTTCACAATATGAGCCCTTTAATCTTCAGCCAAACCCATTTCCATACAATCTCCTGTTCTGTGCCCACTCCGCTGGCTCTGACCCCATCACCTTCTACCCCCCGCCCGCCGCCGTCCTCCTCGTCTGTATCTCCTCTGCCCTGACAGGCCTGACTGGAGCTGCACTTGGGAACACTGCCCACTGACATTCACTCTCCTCCCCAGAGACTCCGCTGCCGGCTCCCCATTCTCCACTTTACAAGGTCCCCTCCTCCGTCTGCAGCCACGGAAGCAGGTGGAGGTAATAATTAAGCATTATTACGAGACAGTAATCCATCCCGAGTCTGACAAGCCCAGCTGCCATGATTTTAACTGCACCGCCGTTTTATGGAGGGGCTTGGAGGTGACTTCACTTCCCCCACTTGGTTTGTAATGGATGTCCGGTGTGCAACTTCAGGCTTAAAGGCGCTCTACCTGATTTTCACCGACCGCAGTTATTCCTCACTTACCTTGCGCATTCTGAGCAGCCTGTGATGAGTTTATAAGCTCTTTTCGCAGCTTTCGGAGGCCAGTTTTCCAATTCCGGTAATGTTAAACACAACTAGCATGCTAACGGCACACTACCTGATCATCGGGCAATGCGTTTTTAAAAATATAAACGGACAATACACAGTTGACGCCTAATTATTCAACCTTGATGAGTTTATAAGAGCTTTTCACAGCTTTCAGAGACAAGTCTTTCAATTCAACAACTAGCATGCTAACGGTACACTACCTGATCATCTGACAATGCATTTTTTATTTATTTTTTATAAACAGAGAATACACAGCTGACGCCTAATTATTCAACCTTGATGAGTTTATAAGCACTTTTCAGAGCCTTCAGAGACAAGTTTTCCAAGTCCAGTCATGCTAAAGACAACTAGCATGCTAACAGCACACTACCTGATCATCGGACAATGCAATTTTTTTTTATAATGCATTTTTTATTATTATTGTTATTACTTTTTATAAACAGACAATACACAGTTGACTCCTAATTATTCAACCTTGATGAGTTTATAAGCACTTTTCACAGCTTTCACAGACAAGTTTTTCACTCGTAGTAAAGCTAATAACTACTAGGATGCTAACGGCGCACTACCTGGTAATTGGACAGTGCTTTTTTCTTTTTTTTTTTTTTTTTATAAACAGAATACACAGCTGACTCCTAATTATTCAGTCTTGATGCATTTATAAGCACTTTCCACAACTCTCAGAGACGAGTTTTGCGCTCATACTAAAGTTAATAACAACTAGCATGCTAATGGCACACTACCTTATCATCGGACAATATATTTTTAAGATATATATATAAACAATAACAGCCGACTCCCCATTATTCAGCCTCGATGAGTTTGTAAGCACTTTTCACAACTTTCAGAGACCAGTTTTCCAATTCTGGTAATGCTAACAACAACTAGCATGCTGACGGCACACTACCTGATCATTAGACAATGTACTTTTTATTTTTATTTTTTTATAAACAGAGAATACACAGCTGACTCCTCATTATTCAACCTTGATGAGTTTATAAACACATTTCACAACTTTCAGAGACAAGTCTTTCAATTCCAATAATAACAACTAGCATGCTAATGGCACACCAACTGCTCATCAGACAATACTTTTTAAAAAATATAAATAGATAATACACAGCTGACTCCTAATTATTCAACCTCGATGAGTTTGTAAGCGCTTTTCACAGCTCTCAGAGACAAATTTTGCGCTCATACTAAAGCTTATAGCAACTAGCATGCTAACGGCACACTACCTGATCATCGGACAATACTTTTTAATACATATATAAACAGAGAATACACAGCTGACTCCTAATTGTTTACCATGATGAGTTCATAAGAGCTTTTCACAACTTTCAGAGACCAGTTTTCCGATTGCAGTAATGCTAACAACAACTAGCATGCTAACGACACACTAACTGCTCATCGGACAATTTATTTTTTTAATAAGCTGACGGTACACAGCTGACTACTAATTATTCAACCTTGATGAGCTTATAAGCATTTTTCACAGTTTTCAGAGACCAGTTTTGCATTCATACTAAAGTTAACAACAACTAGCATGCTAACAGCACACTACCTGATCATCAGCCAATACTTTTTTTTATAAACAAAGAATACACAGCTGACTCCTAATTATTCACCTTCATGAGTTTATCAGCGTTTCTCACAGCTCTCAGAGACGAGTTTTGCGTTCGTGGTAAAGCGAACAATGACTAGCATGCTAACCGTGCATTTCCTCACTCTTGTATAAGCAGCTCATCGGGTATTTGAGCAAGATTTGTTATGCCCCAGTACATACAAGTATATATTATGTATAAGCAGCTCTTGAGGTCAAAATAACTCTGCCGCGTGCCGTCCAGGAATGAGGAAGTGCACTGTTTGCATGCTAGTTGTCGTTTGCTTTACCGTGAACACAAAAACTCGTATCTAAAAGCTGCGAAAATTGCTTTGAAACTCATCGCAGTTAATAATTAGGATGCTCTGAGTACCTAAAGTCAGCGAGGAGTAACTTTGGATCACGGCAAACTGTTTTAAATGAACTAGTCGTGGGTTTTTTTTTGTTTTTTTCCACGTTTTTAAGACGGTAAATCAGGTACGGCACCTTTAGCGTCTCCTCCTTGGTCCGTAATGGATGTCCGGCGAGCAACTTGGTCTCAATCTCCGGCTAATGTCTCTCTTCAGGGCTCCTTATTTCAAACCATAATGACCCGACATGTGAAGACAACGCTCCAATCATGTGAATTCGCCGATCGGGACCGGCCATCCGCCATTATCTTAAATCACGTCGGGGATGTGATGTGCTGAGGCAGGCAGTTCGGCGAGAGGGAGAATCGTTATGTCCAAACCCATTACGGCAAAGTACGGGGCACTCAGGGACACGGCGATGGACGAGAGAAGCAGAGTTCGACGGTACGATGGGCTAATAAACTCCTCTGCAACGCCGCGAACAATAACAAATAAAGTTTAAAAACTATAAACGTCGCCTGGGTCCAAGGACGGACGAACGGCGTAATGTAACTAAGACGTTTAACTGCGCCAGGATGCAGCCCCGTAAAAGGCGCGAGGACGGAACTACCGAGGCCCAGAGGGATCAAGATACAAAAGTTAGAATCAGCGTCGGTGTCAAGCGTGAAGCTGGATGTTGTCGATGTTCGTATTGATTTCTTTGGCTTTTTTTGGACAAAGACACTCGGATAAAGGAAAACTGAGCCGATATTTTACTAACGAAAGTACTTTTAGATTCACGACTTCCTGTTATGTTTTGTACCAGGAGAAATCATTATACTACAAGTTTTATAGTCCAAGTCATTTCCCTCGTGGATCAGAAAAGTCTGACTCAAACTCTCTCGCTCCATCGAGTCTCGTCTCGAAAAACTACTAAACCAGACTAAAACCAGGAACTAAAACCAGAACTAAAACCAGAACTAAAACCAGTACTAAACCAGAACTAAAACCAGGACTAAACCAGAACTAAAAGCAGAACTAAACCAGGACTAAAAGCAGGTCTAAACCAGGACTAAAATCAGGACCAAATCCAGGACTAAAACCAGGACTAAAACCAGAACTAAACCAGGACTAAAAACAGAACTAAACCAGAACTAAAACCAGGACTAAACCAGAACTAAAACCAGGACTAAACCAGGACTAAAAATAGAACTAAACCAGAACTAAAACCAGGACTAAACCAGGACTAAAAATAGAACTAAACCAGGTCTAAACCAGGACTAAAACCAGGACTAAACTAAGACTAAAACCAGGACTAAACCAGAACTAAAAACTGAACTAAACCAGAACTAAAACCAGGACTAAACCAGAACTAAAACCAGGACTAATAATAGAACTAAACCAGGTCTAAAGCAGGACTAAAATCAGGACCAAAACCAGGACTAAAACCAGAACTAAACCAGAACTAAAACCAGGGCTAAACCAGAACTAAAACCAGGACTAAAAATAAAACTAAACCAGGTCTAAAGCAGGACTAAAATCAGGACCAAAACCAGGACTAAAACCAGGACTAAACCAGAACTAAAACTAGAACTAAACCAGAACTAAAACCAGGACTAAACCAGAACTAAAACCAGGATTGGACCAGAACTAAAACCAGGACTGAATCAGCACTAAATACTTCCTCTCCTCCTCAAACTCTCTCGCTCCATCGCGTCCCGTTCTTTTTCCTTTTCCCTTTTTTCCCGTCTCACTGCGGCGCTCGCCCTTTTCAACACTCCATTTCCAGACCTTTTACACGAATCCCTTTGGCTTTTCCTCTGCACAGATATAATCCTTAAACAGTCTGATTAAAGCTCTTAAGCCGTGTTCTTGTTGACCTTAGCGGATCCGCGTGTTACGTGTGCAAAAGAACAGTTAGCTTTGTTTAAATGAAATGCTAATTGTCTCGCACGGCGCCGGAATAATTAATGAGGTACTTTTTGTAATGGCGCTGGCCCACACTTGGTCTTTAGTCTTCGCAATTAAATTTGAACCTGGAAAGTTCAACACGAGATTATCCCCTGCATAGTGATACCCCTGGAACATTTTATTACAAGAGCATTTAAACCGAGACAGAATTAAATGTCCGGTATTATGTAAATTATATGTCGGAGTTTTTTAAAGGCGCAGAGTCTGAGTTTCATCGCCTTAAAAACAGAAAGGTCCAAAGTTATTCCTTATTCTTTCAGAGAATCTTAATTATCTTTAACGCAAATTTCAGAGAATCCGGACCAGAACACACTCCCTGATCCTTGGACAGTTCATAAATACACTTAGACCAGTGGTGCCCAATACTTCGATCGCGATCTACCAGTCGATCGCCAAGGTCGTGTGGGTAAATCTTCGTGTCTCGGACTCGATCGCGTTTGGACTCGGTCTTGTCTCTCACTCGAGGTCTGACACTCAACAAGTGCGATCATATTTCATTCCGGCCGCTGCTGTTGGTAATAAACTTGTAGCGGGTGCAGGAGCGTGTGGGGCGTCTCAGTTGCAGCCTGTGCGCTCATTTGAAACCCGCGGAGACTCTACGGCGCATCACAAACACACACGCTCCCTATGCACGGCTCGTCCGCGACAGCGTGTGCCCTCGTGTACCAGCGTGCGTCACAGGGCAGGTTCAACTTCCTAAACATCCTACCTGTCCATCTGCCTCACGTCAGCACGCCGCCCCTCGCCTTTTCACGCTCTCGCTCCTTCCTGCGTACAGCCAACACAAGCCCCTCCCACAGTGCGGCTGATTAGAAGAACAAGACCAAACGTGAAGCAAAAACCAGTCTAAATTTGTGTTCCAGTGTTGGCACAAAGCAGGTCTACAGCATAGAGCGGATCTACAGAACAGACCTACTGCCACATTTGGCTGAAGTTTGTCTAACAAAAGTGACAAATGCATCTGTGTTTGTCACGATGTGCGTTTGGTTTGGTAAACGTGCAGAGGCTGGTAAATATCACTGCAAAACCAGAAAAGAATGAAACTCCAGTTTGGAACTTTAAAAAACAGGTTTAAAAATCTTCCTTCACTTTTTTCACAGTTTTGTGTAAAGTGCCAGAGGAAGTTCTCTTAAAGAAGAGGTTCTCAAACTGTGGGGGAGGGTCCAAAAAAGGGGCACAGAGTGTTTCAGTGCAGTTTGTTTGACTTTGTATCAGGTAGATCATTTTGACTTGGTCATTTTGTAAGTAGCTCATATGATGAAAAAGTGTGAAAAGTTGTTTTTTCATTTTCTTATTTTTGGTTTTATATTGAAAAACGAATGAACGAATGATACACGGATTTTACTTAACCTTTATTCACGAGCGATGAGTTTGTGAGCACGTTTCAAAAATTTCAGAGACCAAAGCAGTACAATACACTAACAACTAGCATGCTAACATCGCACCACTGTTACTTCCTGGTTTGGTTACAACAAATTTGACTTAAAAAAAAAAAAAAAACAGGTCCAGTCCCTTTAGCGTAATTTCTCCCACGTGACGAAGCATCATTTCCCCAACCAGATGAAGTTGAAGATCTCATCGTCGGCCGTAACTGGATATGACATTTTATTGCAGATCAAAGTCCACCTTGAACGCGTTTGTACAGAATATCAGCAGATCAGGGGCACGGGGCTTCAAACGAGAGCGAGGGGGGGGGGGGGGGGGAGATTAACCCGGGAAAAAAGACGCGAAAATACGATGGTACAGAGGAAGGACGGTGAAGATTTGGTGCAGAAGAAGAGGTTTACAGTAGATTAAACAGGAGACGGGGCATCTGGCTTTGTGTTCCACTAAACCAGGAAGTGGTTGGGAAGTTTACTTTTAAAATGTAATCCCCTACAGATTACAGATTACAAACACCAAAATGTAGTTTGTAACAGAATCCATTAAATTACTTAAAGTGAGTAATGTAATCTGATTACTTTGGATTACTTGATTTGCTGTAGAGAAGAAAAGACTAGAACATCTTCACATAAGAAGTTTTGTCTGATAAAAGAAAATAAAAAGCCCAGACTTTATTTAACTGTATTCAAAATATTATTGATAGAAAACAAGGAGACATAGTCCCGGCAGCATGGTTTAGTCCTGGTTTAGTCCTGGTTTAGTCCTGGTTTAGACCTGGTTTAGACCTGGTTTAGATCTGGTTTAGATCTGGTTTAGACCTGGTTTAGACCTGGTTTGGACCTGGTTTAGACCTGGTTTAGACCTGGTTTAGACCTGGTTTAGACCTGGTTTGGACCTGGTTTAGACCTGGTTTAGACCTGGTTTAGACCTGGTTTAGTCCTGGTTTGGACTTGGTATGGACCTGGCTTTAGTCCTGGTTTAGTCCTGGTTTAGACCTGGTTTAGATCTGGTTTAGTCCTGGTTTGGACCTGGTTTAGACCTGGTTTAGACCTGGTTTGGACCTGGTTTAGACCTGGTTTAGACCTGGTTTAGTCCTGGTTTAGTCCTGGTTTGGACTTGGTATGGACCTGGCTTTAGTCCTGGTTTAGTCCTGGCTTAGTCCTGGTTTAGACCTGGTTTAGATCTGGTTTAGACCTGGTTTAGTCCTGGTTTGGACCTGGTATGGACCTGGCTTTAGTCCTGGTTTAGTCCTAGTTTAGACCTGGTTTAGACCTGGTTTGGACCTGGTTTTAGTCCTGGTTTTAGACCTGGTTTGGACCTGGGTTTAGTTCTGTTTTTGACCTGCTTTTAGACCTAGTTTAGACCTGGTTTTTGTCCCAAAATGTGAAAACAGGAAAACACCGCTGTGTAATCCATTTATTTCAACAAAGTAACTGTAATCCAATTACCACTCCCTGAAACAGTAACTGTAACTGAATACAGTTACTCATCATTTGTACTCTGATTACTTAACTCCGGTACATGTAATCTGTTACTCCCCGACACGGAAACCAGGACCTGCAGAGGAAAAACAGAGACATGGATTTTAAACTGAAGACGTTCATGTTGGATTTGACCTGGACGAGTCTGTGGAGATTTTTACTTTTGCAAAACTTCTGAAAACTGTATTAAGACCGTTTTTAAACATTGATCCTGGAGGCTGAGATTTGTACGGCTGCAAATTAAAGGTTCCCCAAGGCTCATGTGTGAAATACCAGCACGAAACAGCGGAAATGTTCCACAGTGTGACATTAAACAGCTCTACTTTACTTTACTTTACATTTATTTATACAATTACAGGTGGTTTTAGAGCTCAAAACACAAAGAATACTGGCTGAGCGGGGTCGCCTCTCCACAGATCTGACCTGGAACTTGGTCTGGTTTGTTCTCCGTGAAGACAGAAAGGTTTAATGCCGTACTGTGGAACATTCCAGACAAAGCATTAACATCTCCACCAAAAAAAGTTACACAATGCACCTTTGAGAAAATCTCCATGGAGACAAGCAGGTGGTAGAGTTTACAAAACCAGGACTGGACCAGGACTAAACCAGGAAACCAGGACTGAACCAGGACTGAACCAGGACTAAACCAGGACTAAACCAGGATTTAACCAGGACTAAACCAGGACTGAACCAGGACTGAACCAGGACTAAACCAGGACTAAACCAGGATTTAACCAGGACTAAACCAGGACTGAACCAGGACTGAACCAGGACTAAACCAGGACTAAACCAGGACTGAACCAGGACTAAACCAGGACTGAACCAGGACTAAACCAGGACTAAACCAGGATTTAACCAGGACTAAACCAGGACTGAACCAGGACTAAACCAGGACTAAACCAGGACTGAACCAGGACTAAACCAGGACTAAACCAGGATTTAACCAGGACTAAACCAGGATTTAACCAGGACTGAACCAAGACTGAACCAGGACTAAACCAGGACTAAACCAAGACTGAACCAGGACTAAACCAGGACTAAACCAGGATTTAACCAGGACTAAACCAGGACTGAACCAGGACTAAACCAGGACTAACCAGGACTGAAACCAGGACTAAATCAGGATTAAGCCAGGACTAAACCAGGATTTAACCAGGACTAAACCAGGACTGAACCAGGACTAAACCAGGACTGAACCAGGACTAAATCAGGATTAAGCCAGGACTAAACCAGGATTTAACCAGGACTAAACCAAGACTAAACCAGGACTAAATCAGGATTTAATCAAGATTTTTTTTGTATTTTTGAGCTCTAAAACCACCTCAAACTGACTAAATATAAAGCAAAGTCGAGCTGTTTAATGTCACACTGTGGAACATTCCAGGCAGAGCAACGACGTCTCCATAGCAACAAGCAGGTCCCGGACTCCTGACGCAAAATTTCGCCCAATAACTACAAGGTTTCCGGTTCAAACGTTGCATAATATCACAATAAAAACAAAAACAAAAAACCAGAAGAAACTCGCCGAAACGAACAAAATCGACACACGTTAGACAAAAGTTCCACGGTGCAGCTTTAATCCATCATTTCCGCCGGTGAAAAGAGAGCGTTGTGTCGTCGGTGTCTCTCCTGTAGAGCTCATAACCCGGGAGTTATTCATGTGGAGGCTGCGGTCTGCGTAAAAAATATATATTGGCGATAACCCGGCGGATGGGGGACTATTAAAAATGCACTTTGAATGAAATATATGGCATAGATAAGCAGTGATTTTTAATGAAAGCCGTGCATCTTCTGAACTCTAATATAGATCAGTCTAATAAGGACACTTTTAACCGATATCCGCGGCAGTTATGAAAGACGCGCGGCCCTCGGTGCGGAAACGGGGGGAAAAAAATACAAGGTGAATGTACGGAGTTTTTTATTCAGAGCAGGAACATGTGGTGCAGAGGAGGAGGGACAGTGAATAGAGGAAAAGAGTGAAGATATGGCACAGAGGAAGGACAGTGAATATATAAAAAAATATATATATAACGTACAGTAAATATTATGGTACAGAGGACGATTATGTGGTACAGAGGAGGGATATATAATGGTACAGAGAAGAGAGAGTGAACATATGGTATAGAGCAGAGGTGTCAAACTCATTTTGGTCTGGGGGCCGTATCCAACCATCAGAAAACTCATGTCATATAAACCCCCAAAAAGAATAAGTTCAAATATTTGTGCAGAGAAACACAAATCTATTACAGAAATATTTTTTAATTGATGAACTCTTTCTTTTACAAAATATTATAATATTATGAACAACCTGAAACTTAAAAAAAATACATAAATAATACAATTTCAACACAAAGTTTTAACATGAACTTGTTTAACATTAACTTGTATAAACAGGAATAAGTCCATTTTTGTTGTAAAATCCTGCACTCGGCTCCACTTTTCTCATGTTGGACATTTTTCTGATGAGGGTGTCACGGTCAACAGTCAAAACGATCGTCCTTTAAGAGCGTTTGGAAAGAGACAAGTCTTCATTTGTGCTGCTCTGGTGGGAGGGGCCACGTACAGAGACGCTGGAGATGCTGCTGTGATAAACACCACAGAAAATTAACAACATTTTAATAGAAAATAGAACGAAAATATTTTAGTAGAAAATCAGCCGAGGGCCAGATTAAAGGTCTTGGAGGGCCGGCTCTGGCCCCCGGGCCGCATGTTTGACACCTGTGGTATAGAGGAAGAACAGTAGTGAAGATATGATACAGAGGAGGGACTGAATACTAGTAAATGGTACAGAGAAGGACTATATGGTACAGAGGAGGTACAAAATATATGGTATAGAGGAGGGAGGGTGGATATATGTACAGAAGAGGAGAGTGAAAATATGAAGACGTATAGTGTACAGTAAATCTAAAACCTTCAAATCAGGCAAGAAATCTCGGGGTAATAATGGACTCAGACTTGAACTTTAACAGCCACATCAAGTCAATAACATCTGCAGCCTTTTACCATCTAAAAAACATAGCAAAAATCAAAGGTTTACTGTCTAAATCAGACTTGGAGAAACTTATCCATGCGTTTGTCTCCAGTAGATTAGATACTGTAATGTTCTGCTCACTGGTCTCTCCAAACGAGCTGTGAGACGCTGCAGAACATCCAGAACATCCAGAACATCCAGAACATCCAGAACATCCAGAACGCTGCAGCTCGGGTCCTGACTCGAACTAGGAAGTACGAGCACATAAGTCCTGGTCTCAGGTCTCTGCTCTGGCTCCTGTGGCTCAGAGACTTTAAAGCAGCTCTGTTTGTACAAGTGTCTCCATGGCCGAGCACCAAAGTCCATCTGTGTGACATGTTAGTGTCATATGAACATCTCACACTCTGAGGAGCTCAGGGACCAACTCCTGCTGGTGCCCAGAGTCACGACTAAACAAGGGGAGTCAGAGTTTCAGGTTCATGCAGCTAAAACCTGGAACAGTCTGAACATGTGAGACAGACTCTTCGTTTAACTGTGCAAATAACTGAAAGGTTTTCATTCCGCACTCTTCTCTCTAATTTATGTCTCTCTTTTTTAAAATTTTAATCTTCATGATTATTTATGTTTTGATTTGTTTTTATTATGATTTTAATGTATTTCTTATTCTGTAAAGCACTTTGAATTACTTTGTGTACGAATTGTGCTGTACAAATAAACTTGCCTTGCCTTGCCTAAATATGATGCAGAGGAAGAGAGTGAATATACCAGTATGGTACAGAGGAGGCCTATGTGGTAAAGAGGAGGGGTATCTGCAGAGGAGGGACAGTGAATACATGGTGCAGAAGAGAAATATGTGGTACAGAGGAGGGATATGTGCAGCGTGGGGAGAGTGAAAATATGGTACAGAGGAGCTACTGCATGCGTGGTACAGAGGAGGGGCAGGAAATATATGGTAGAGGAAGAAAAGTGAATATATGGTGAAGAGGAGGGACTGTGAATCACTTGTACAGAACGGAGACACTGAATATGTGGTACAGAGGAGGAGGGACAGTAAATATATGTCACCGAGGAGGGAGGATGAATATCTGGTATAGAGGAAGAACAGTAGTGAATATATGGTACAGAGGAGGGACAGTGAAAATATGAAGAAGTATAGTGTACAGTAAATATGGTACAGAGGGGGACAATTAATATATGGTACAGAGGAGGGACAGTGAATACAAGTATGTGGTGCAGAGGAGGGAGAGTGAATACTAGTATATGGTACAGAGGACAAACGTGTGGTACAGAGGAGGGAAAAACAGTACTGTACAGAGGAAGAGAGTGAATATATGGTGCAGAGGAGGACTGTAGATACTAGTATGTGGGACAGGGGAGGGATATATGCTATAGAGGAGGGACGGTGAATATATGGTACAGATGAGGGACGGTGAAAACATGGTGCAAAGGAAAGATGATAATATATGAGGAAGGATAGTGTACAGCAGGGGCGTCCAAACTTTTTTTAATCAAGGGCTACAAATCTAAACACGGACAAAGCAGAGGGTCGATCGAGGGCCGCAGACTGGCGCTCAGTACAGTGAATAATTAAAATATGTGCATGTTTAACACGTTAGAATGAGCCATCCCTCTTTATTCACGATAAGATCCTTAAAACCACACGCTAAATATTAAATATCAGCTTTATCAAGGTACATTTTCCAAAAAAAACTTGCAATAAAAAGGTAATTTGCAAAGTAATTTGGGACAGTTCTCCTGGAAGCCTGAGGGCCAAGAAAAATTTGTCTGAGGGCCGCATTTGACTCACGGGCCACAGTTTGGACATGCCTGGTGCACAGTATAAATGGTACAGAGGAGGGACAGTGACTAGTATATGATACAGAGGAGGAATATGTGAATATCTGGTGCAGAGGATTTGTCTTTCGATTGTACATATATATTGTATAAGCAGCTCTTGTGTGTTGTCCGTGTGAAATTATAATGTGCTTCTAATGTCTGATAATCAGGAAGTGACCATTAGCATGCTAGTTTTAGTTTTACTGCGACGACACTGCTCTGATCTCTCAAAAAAAAAAAAAAAAAAAAGTGCTTTTAAACCCATTGTGGTGAATAATTAGGATGCTCTGAATGCGTAAGGTGAGTGAGGAAATGATCCAGCTCTGTGTTTGGAGTTTTCCAGACGGCGTTTTTAAGATTTAACATTTATTCTGTGACTAAATTAAATCTACACTTCACTCCGTCCTCATTTGCATGTTTTAGGACGTCTCGCTGCAAAAGTCGTGCGGAGCAGGACTCACAAGGAGAGACGCTCTGACCCGACATGTGGCCGCACAGCTGGACCGCGCTAAATGAATGTACACGAGCGCCGCCTCTGCTCCACGGCGCCCCCGCCCCCCCACGCGCCGAACTGTTCAACGGTCAAACCCGGGCCCAAGACGAAGAGCCAAAAAAAACCAAAAAAAAAAACGTGAAGTCATTTTAAAAAACTTAGACCAGAGACGGAAAAAATACATTTATTATCTGTTACATAAGGGTGAGTTGTTGTACAGTTGTAGGGAGTATTATGTGTTGTAGTCAAGACCGCACTAATCGAGACCAAGACCAGTCCGAGACCACAGAGTCCCGAGACCAGGACAAGACCGAGACCTCTGAGGGTCGAGACCGAGACAAGACCGAGACCACGCACCATCGAGACCGAGACAAGACTGAGACCACGCGCCGTCGAGACCGAGACAAGACCGAGACCACGCGCCATCGAGACCGAGACAAGACCGAGACCACGCGCCATCGAGACCGAGACAAGACCGAGACCACGTGTCGTCGAGACCGAGACAAGACCGAGACCGAGACAAGACTGAGACCACGCACCGTCGAGACCGAGACAAGACCAAGACCATGCGCCATCAAGACCGAGACAAGATCGAGACCACGCGCCATCGAGACCGAGACAAGACCGAGACCACGCACCATCGAGACCGAGACAAGACCGAGACCACGCGCCATCGAGACCGAGACAAGACCGAGACCACGCGCCATCAAGACCGAGACAAGATCGAGACCACGCACCATCGAGACCGAGACAAGACCGAGACACACCATCGAGACCGAGACAAGACCAAGACCACGCTCCATCGAGACCGAGACAAGATCAAGACCACGCACCATCGAGACCGAGACAAGATCGAGACCACGCACCATCGAGACCGAGACAAGACCGAGACCACGCGCCATCGAGACCGAGACAAGACCGAGACCACGCCCCATCGAGACCGAGACAAGACCGAGACCACGCGCCATCGAGACCGAGACAAGACCGAGACCACGCGCCATCGAGACCGAGACAAGACCGAGACCACGCACCATCGAGACCGAGACAAGACCGAGACCACGCGCCATCGAGACCGAGACAAGACCAAGACCACGCTCCATCGAGACCGAGACAAGACCGAGACCACGCCCCATCGAGACGGAGACAAGACCGAGACCACGCACCATCAAGACTGAGATAAGACCGAGACCAAGCACCATCAAGACCGAGATAAAAACGAGACCACGCGCCATCAAGATCGAGACAAGACCGAGACCATGCACCATCAAGACCGAGACAAGACCGAGACCACACACCATCAAGACCGAGACAAGACCGAGACCACGCACCATCGAGACCGAGACAAGACCGAGACCACACACCATCAAGACTGAGATAAGACCGAGACCAAGTGCCATCAAGACCGAGACAAGACCGAGACCACGCACCATCAAGATCGAGACAAGACCGAGACCACACACCATCAAGATCGAGACAAGACCGAGACCATGCACTATCAAGCCCAAGACCGAGACCAACCGCCATCAAGACTGAGACAAGACATAGACAAGACCGAGACCAAGCCCCATCGATACCGAGACCACGCACCATCAAGACCGAGACAAGACCAAGTCCACATGTGCTCAAGTCCGAGACGAGACCAAGACAGTAAAAAAGTGGTCTTGAGGCCGGTCTCGAGACCAAGACCAGTCTACAACACTAGATTTTACAGTTGTAAATCTTAAAAGTTCATAAGCGTAAACAGACATGTCAGATGGTGAAGATAATGATTTTTTTTTAACCAATGGTTTGTTTAGTTATGACACTTATTAGGTCCTACATATCGCAAATGTAAAGGAGAAATAAAAAATGTACACCAGATAAAAGCTCGGGTCTCAAGAGGTTAACGTATATAATAAGTATATGTTAATGTCAAATGTTACAGAGTACAGACGGCGTGAGAAAATGTCAGCTCTCCCACTTCGGCCTGGCGTCTGGACCGGGGCCTCGGCGTGAGTCCGCTGGCAGGTGAGGCAGGTGTGGGCAGTTGGTGCGAAAATGCATTTGCTCTCACTATGAAACTAATTACGGTCGAGAGAGGAGCGTGGGAGAGCCTGCTGCGTTTACATAAGAAAAACATACAGAGGGACGGGCCAATCGGAGCGCGGCGTTCAGATCGGGGTCCCGCCTCCGCACGGGGAGAGACGAGGAGAGCGCCGCAGGTGAAGTACAAGCCGTGAACTCCACTCCAAATATAATTAAAATAAAACAATAACACTGGAAATATTTGGAACCTTTGAAACTGATTTTGAGAACTGTATTTTTCAGATCATAAGTCGCGCTTCTTGAGGCGGCGAGAGGTTCTAGTCTTGTGTGTGAGTATCTGCTGCTCCTGTTCCTCCTGCACCACTGTCACTTGGCTCTACTGCGCATGTCTCCTGCAGAAAGAGCCTCTGTTCTGTCTGTATCATGTCAGTCGATCACACCGTTACTTGAACAATTTAACATTTAAACAAACTTATAAAGACAAAGACTGAGAAGATTGAACACAAATGCCCCCAAAAACAAAAGCAGATTTTACAGATTACAAACTGCAAGTCGTGAAATCTGCAGCTGAAAACGATAATCGAGCAGCAGAAAGAAAGTTTGGAGTGAGAGAGAAACTTGTGACACCGGGAGGATGAACCATGAAACTTTCCTGAAGTCACTGGACGGATGGACAAAGTCTGGACTTCAGTGACACCGAAACCATCCTGTCGAGATTCAGAAAGACCAGAATAATTCTAACTGGAACTGATGCTGAGTCTGACGACAGCGACACAGAAGAGTTTGCGACGCTCTGTTTACCTCGAGGTCGAGGCCGAGTTGTTCAGAAGTGACACCGAGGATGAAGAATTGAATGGATTTATTGATTTGGAGTGAGATGGAGAGTTTGTTAAACTTGTTCTGTTCTGTTGTTTATGTTATAGTTTATCTGAAGAACTGTTCATGTGTGACGTTAACAGTCTGTTGTTCTGTCTTCTACTGTTATTACTAGAACTTCACTTTCAAGAGGAAATGTTGGTTCCTGGTCTCTGATGTTATAAAACTAATTTCCCCCAAAAGTGCAACTTATATACATTTTTTTCTTCTTCATTCTTCCATTGAAGTTGTTCAACAAGTCCAGACTTATCCTGAAATCCTGAGCTGAAACTCGCTCCATCTCCAGTTTAAACCTCAACTCGTTCCATGACGGAAATAATAAACCTGAGTCTGACCAAAGATCATTCAGGCCTGAAGTTTAAACTGCACTTTTGTGACTCTGAGAAGACCAGAGCGACGGAGCAACGGCATCATGGAAAATGGTCTCAAAGTGTGACTTTTTAAACGATCTGATTAAACGAGAGAGGAGCCACAGCGCACGAACAAGAGTTTGATTTGGGACACTCAACTTCTCCGCTCATTCTGGTCTAAGGAGCGAGAGGAAACACGACTCCCTCCTCTCCGGTTCTTCTCCCCGTCTCCTGTTCTCTTCCTCCTCTCTCAGTGGACTCCAAAGCCCGGTCAATACGTCTGGGGGATGAAGTTGCCTGACCTCTTCCCGATGCGCAGTCGTACGTACTGAGCTTTAGTTCCGCTGTGCGTAAAAGTGAAGCTGTAACAGAACTCTTCACATCTAGTGTTGAAGAAACGATAAAATCCGCCCTGTCGTGTTTGCAGTTTGACAGAGAGCGAGAGACGAGGGGATGAAGAGAGAGAAACGGACGTGATGAAGGAGCGAACAAACAACCCACTGAAAACCAGTTCATCCTCATCTTGCAAAAAATGAACAAATGTACATATTAAAAAAACAGTTTAATCAACCAAAGATTTTGAGACCGCCCCTGTTGAAGACCTCTGCAGTAGAGATTGGAAATTTTAAGGCCGAAATCATCCAAATTAGTGTGTTGTGAGAGAGAAGAACTCAGCCTAAATCTGCAGGGTTTGTGCGTTAAACATGTGTGAATGAAACAAAACACAACTCCAGGTCTGTTTGTGACGAGGAAAAATGTATTTCCATTAAAAGAGGCAGCGTCCTTTTGCTCCTAAGACATTGCCCCGTCCATATTTGTATAGATATCCAACATTTTTTATTTATTTTTTTCCACATTGAGATCTGAGTGTTTTCTTTTCATTTTTTTTTGAGCAGCGCACTTTAGAACATCGCTCAGAAAATAGCCTAACACGAGCCCTTTAGTACAACTGAAAAAGCTCCGTACTTTTTCGGTTGTAATCATAACTCTCTCCTTCATCCGACCGTCTACTTTTGAATGACACGAACTGCGCAGCGTCCTTCAACTTCAAATGAGTCAGAGAAGAAGAACTATTTAAGGCTTTTAGTAAAATTCTACTTCACCGGATTTACAGGAAATTTATTGGTTACTCGTAAAGATAAAGCAGGACTGTTACACTTCTGCGGGGAATTAACCGCTCACAAATCACATATTTCGATCGCCGCGTTACCTTTTATTGTTTTGAAAATGCTATCCTCCCTCCCACCTTTGCTCCTCGTGCTAAGTTGCTCCCCCTTCAGGTTTGTGAAGTTGTTTTGTACAGTTTTTATCATGTTTTTTGTAGATTTTTTAGGGTGTAACGGTAAACAAAAATCACGGTTCTGTACGTACCTTTGTTTTAAGATCACGGTTTTGCATTTTGTTTTCATACTGCACCGAAAATAAACCAAACCATTTGTGTGTTTATTGAATGAACAATTTGTTTTAACATTATAAAAACGGGAAATTTAATAAATGCAAAGTGCTGCTTGGAAATTAGCCTGATTGATCAACCGGTTTCACTTTGTGGAAACTGTCTGACTTCGCAGCACTAGGATTCGTTCGCTCAACGGTAGGTGGGTACTTTTTTTATTTAACCAATCGCTGCTGTTTGGTCGTGACGTATGTAATGCTCCAAATCCCGTAGGAAGAAGGACAATAACGTCTTTCCCCTTGATAAAATTCACCAAACATTCTCATTGTCCCGGCTTTAAATCCTCGATCTCGGGAATCGTTGACAACACAGACCAAGAGTTTGTTTTCAGACCGGACAGTTTCGAGTGCTCACTAGCGCTCTTCTTCAGAGTGGTCACGTGATGTTGCTGTGACGTGCCGGTCAGTTGATTTAAACAGGTTTTGTCGCTGTCTTCTTACCGGTGGAGGCAGGACAACAGCGCCATCTTCAGTCCGACTTCCTCAGGACGGTATCCCAGGTGTGTGAGAGTAAAAAAAGCCCCCTCGTCCCGGTTTATTTTCCCGTGGGCATGTTTCCGTATTTGGATTGCCTCTTTTATTCCAGCGGCGATGTTTGTTTTCCTCTGTCCCAATGATGTTTGCTGATGGACAAAATGTATGGTTCTTCGGTGATTGGCTGGTGCCCGAATTGAACTTCTGGTGTTTTTGCGAACTGTCTAGTGTATTCTGATTCCTGACCTAGTCGCTGGAGAGAAATGAAATTGAGTGGAGACACTAGGTAGGGCCAGCCTGACTACTTGGTAATACTAATAAGTTAAGTGAAGAATCCCTCAGTCGTCCAGGTAGAATCCATGATGAGGAGAAAATTCAGTTTGTCGACTGGACAAAAGTTGGTTTGGTTGAAGACGTTTTGCAGCTCATCCAAACTGCTTCTTCAATTCTGAACTGAACTGAACTGAGAACTGAAGAAGCAGCTTGGATGAGCTGCAAAACGTCTTCAACCAAACCAACTTTTGTCCAGTCGACAAACTGAATTTTCTCCTCACTAATAAGTTAAATAAAATGGTAACACTTTATAATAACTACACCTTATTTAGCCTTAATAAAGCATGAACAAAGACTTAATTAATAATGAACAAAGATTTAATTAATAATGAGTCATGCTTAACAAATGCTTAATAAAGCATAATTTGTCTTCACTTTAGAAAAGCTCTCAAAAAGACTTAACTAACAGATAATAGCTGCTTGAATTATTGTATTGTATTATTAGTAAATCATTCTCTCATAGTTTACTAATGATTAATAAATGCTCAAATGGTTAGTTCATGAGTAATTAAGTATGAAATAATTATGAGTAACTATTTACAGCGCAGGCAAATTAAGTGCAAGTGCTAATTAAGGTAGTAATTAAGTAGTTACTAAGAGTGAATCATTATTAATTAAGTCTTTGTTCATTATTAATTTAGCCTTTGTTCATGCTTTATTAAGGCTAAATAAGGTGTAGTTATTATGAAGTGTTACCAGTTTTCAAACAGTAAAGTGCAGCACTAACAATTCTACTCAATTTTTATATTTTTAACCAGAAAAAACTACTTGTCCACATTGTCTGCAGTAAGATCAGATCTGCTGTGATTAAAATGTCCCCAGTGGTTGAAAATAGTCGGATGGAGATTCCGCGCCGGCGAAAGGCAAAAGTGAGGACTGGGGCGCAACGATTGTAGGATTCACGTGGTTTGAAAGAACATCATCGAGGCGGGGGGCAGTTGTTGTCAAGGCGGCCGATCTAAGTATAAAGCGTTGCAGAAAACACTGACCCAATCACGGACGAATTCCCTCGTGAATATTAAAGAGTCGAGCCTCCGTGTATCTGCACAGGTAGTGGAGGAATGTAAACACACAAACTGCGTGAACTCTGTTAGGCGTGTTCTATCAGAAATGACTAGACTCAATCAATTTAAATCACTAAAAATGTCTTCCCCTGACAATACAATTCTAGTACAGAGCTCTGGGTCAAATCCTTGTCCCTGATGGCCAACAGCTACACAGGACTTACATCAGGCGGTCTGAACGCCTGCCTGTCCCTCAACCCAGACATATAACACAACAGTATGAATATGTATATAATATGTTGAGCAGGTTCACGCCTTGAATCGTCCTTGAAGCATCAGCATTTCTTCTTTGGAGGAAGTGACAACCCCCTCCAAAACCATTGTAAATCACACCACACAAGTCTTCTTAGACAAGTCAGCCTGGGTTATCTCCACAGTCCCAGTTCTGTAAATTGCTTAGAAGCAGATAGTACTTTTCAACATATATAAGTTTTGAGTTTTTAAGCTTCAACTCAACGTGTAACTTCATTAATCAATATTCAAACCACCACTTGACACAGCCTTCAACTCACTCGTGCACAGTCCTGCACCGAACTGAACGTCCCGTACCGAAACAGTTCGACACAAATACATGAACCGTTACACCACTAATATTTATGGAGAATAGTCGCGTGGGGGCATGGCTGACGTGGGCTTGTGGGCGGCACTTTGTACAGAATCTTAAAGCTAAACATAAGGAGGGTTTGAATAAGGCTTGAGAGAGATCGCAAGATGACTCAAACATGCATGGATGACTCTAAAACCTCTTCGGTCATGTTTTTTTTGTTGAGGGAACAGCGTTAAAACATGGGAGAAAGCTCCAGAGAGTTGATTTTGCATCACACAATACCCCGTCTTTTTGCAACACAAAGTAAAAATAAATATAATCCTTCCATGGTGGGCCACAAAATAATGAAAGTTAATAAGAACATGTATAAGTGCAATTTCCCCATCTCTGATTAATGCAGCGCTGCTAATTACCTCCCCTTTTTACAGTCGAGTCCTGATAATTATTTTCTTTAATTTCTTCGAGAGGGGGTTTCATAATCTTTGTTTTAAGGAGTGATAAAGTGGTACAGAGGAAGGCTGCAAATAACATGACTTTTACATGGGATTCGTACGTGAAGGAAATGTCCTGGAGGAATGAATTTGAAAATGAAAAATGCATTCACACCGCCAGGCTTCGGGCGCAGATGCATCATATAAGCAGCTCTTCAGATCAAAATAAGCGCTCCGTGTTCTGTCTGCATCTAATTACACATCGATTTATTGTGCGATAATGAGGAAGTGCGGTTAGAATGCTAGTTGTCAGCGTTACGGTGACAGCAAAACTCAACTTTAGCTGTGAAATGTGCTTCTAAACTCATCGTGGTGAAGAGTTAGGATGTTCTGAAGGCTTAAGGTAAGTGAGGAATCATTTTGGACCACCGCAAACTGTTTCATACACGTTTTAAGATGGTAAAAATCAAGTACGATGCCTCTCAATGTTCCTTTAAATACATTCACAACGAGGTATCTATTGAAAACTGTAAATTTTTGCATATAATAGTCATTACTGGGCTTAATTCCTGTGAAAAATACTTGGTTAACCATTCACCTATAAACAAGAGGGTTAAGGTCCAATCCATGATGTCAAGCTGGTTTGAAATGGCCCAACTGCAAACCAAGCATATATACCGTATTTTTCTGACTGTAAGGCGCACTCAAAAATCGAAAGTGCGCCTTCTGTATTAATTCTGGTTGTGCGTACCTCAAACTGATTTTATGTGGTACACGGCGCTAAAAAATCTGTCAAAATGTTTTAGTATGACTTTAGTAAACTAACGAAACCCCAACGCTTGATGGATTGTCGGAGCATTACGTATGCCAGGGGTGGGCAAACTACGGCCCGGGGGCCATATGCGGCCCTTTAAACCCTTTAATCCGGCCCGCCGAACTGGAATAAATTACATTAATAAACCTTGTTGATGTTTTATTTTTCATGCATTTCCGGCGTTTCCCAGTAGATGGCGCACTATATATACATTGAGGTGCGGCGTATTATGTTGGCCGCAATGCTTTATGGGAAAGTGTTCTTACAGGAGTCATTCGGACCATGAGTGAAGTAGTGGTGTTCAGGATATAAGGCTGCACTGCTTCCTGTTTAAGTTCATAAAAATCTAAGACAAAAATTATATGGACGTTATGTTGTAAGTTTTAACGCATTAAGAGTCTAGTTTTATTGCACGTGTAGGTGCGCATGCGTGTGATTTTGCGGCGTGGGCTCTGTTTCTCATTAAAACCCGATCGCTCTCAATTCACCTTCGCCTGTGGTATGCAGTGGAGCACTTCTGATAATCTTTAATGTGTGTTGAATCTTTCGCGGAAATGTTGTAGTGCGTAGTTCGCTTCCTACATAAGCGTAAATACGAATATAATGCAGCCGAGCTCCTAACATGTCATGTCCTGTGTTCTGTCCGGCCCTTCAGGCAAATTTTAGGACCATATGTGGCCCGCGAGCTAAAAAGTTTGCCCACCCCTGACGTATACTGTAGTCAGGAGCCTCGCAGAGTCGTGTCCTTTACTCCAACAGAAGCTGAACACAAGGAGCGAGCTGTTTTTTTCAGGGATTTTAAGTTTTGTTTCCGTAAAATGTAAACAAACGTGGCAAAGCTGCGTTAAACACCCACATTCACATTCATCCAATCCACTTCACTTTATTTCTATAGCACATTTCACAAGAAACAGTTTGCAAAGTGCCTCACGGATACATAATAATAACAACAATATCAAAATGATAAAATAAACGCTCAGTTTTAATCAAACTAGTCTTAAAATAATAAAAACAATAAAATAAAATAAGAGCAAAATCATAGAATAGCAATAAAAAAATAAAACTAATAAAATGCATAAAAAATAAGTAAAAGATAAAGAGGAGCACACAACTCACGAGATGTTAGAAGCCAGAGAATAAAAGTGGGTTTTAAGATGAGACTCTCCACTGTGGGGGTTTTGGACGTGGGTGGGCAGAGCGTTTCAAAAATTTGGGGCCGACCACAGAGAAGGTCCTGTCCCCCCCGGGTTTAGGTCTCGTCTTGGGCCCCACGAGCTGGAGCTGGACCTCGAAAAAGCGAGTGCAATGTGCCACTTCTAGCCTGAGCAAACTGAGTCACTGCGAACACGCCGACAATCCAGCGGATACCAGACAGCACCCTCCCTACACGCCACAACTGAACAAAGCCCAGAGTCACCGTGAACGACACAAACAAACAAACTGACCACTGACCCGTCCAGCTGTTGTGTTTCCTGTAATGTGCCTTATAGTGCGGTTTATTTGTGAAAAAAGTTCGAAAATAGATCATTCAGTGATAGTGTGTCTTATAATCCAGAGCACCTTATAGGAAAATATGGTACATAAGAAGACAAAATGAACATCTTTGGCTTAATTTGAGTTTTGAGTTGTAAACTAATAATCCAGGATGACTCATGTGAGAATGAAACAAAACGACTTCAGGTCTTTTTTTCATCAGGAAACAACATTATAACTAGTGCTGTCATGCGATTAAAAAAATTGAGAGATTAATTAATTATGATCTGTAATTAATTAATCTAATTAATCTCATTTTAATCTCATCTAAAAATTGCTGAGAAAAGCTTCAATTTGAGGTATTTTCATTTAAATTCATTATTACATTATTGTGGCAGATCAAAAGACTGATATAGAACAAAAAAAAGTGACTTTATAAAGTCATTTATTGTTTAACAAATCTCTTCAAATTTGGCTGTTGAGCCCAAGTCTCCATGAATAAGAAACTGTTTGTTGTAAAGCAGCAAAGACGAGGAAATCTGAACATAATAACTTTTGTCGACTTAAAGACAATAAAAAGTCCAGTCTTTCCTTAACCATTTTAAAAATATTATTGATAGAGAAATGTTTTATATATGAGATCACTGGTTTTAGTCCTGGTTTAGACCTGGTTTAGACCTGCTTTAGTCCTACTTTAGTCTTAGTTTAGTCCTGGAATGGATTAATCCTGGTTTTAGTCCTGGTGTTAGTTCTGGTTTAGTCCTGGTTTAGACTTTAGCTGGTTTTAGTTCTGGTTTTATCTGGTTTAGTTCCTGGTTTAGTTTAGTCCTCTGTCTTAGTCTATGGATTAATCCTGGTTTTAGTCCTGGTGTTAGTTCTGGTTTAGTCCTGGTTTAGACCTGGTTTTAGTTCTGGTTTTAGTTCTGGTTTTAGTTCTGGTTTAGTCCTGGTTTAGACCTGGTTTAGTCCTGGTTTAGTCCTGGTTTTAGTTCTGGTTTTAGTTCTGGTTTAGTTCTGGTTTAGTCCTGGTTTAGACCTGGTTTTAGTTCTGGTTTTAGTTCTGGTTTAGTTCTGGTTTAGTCCTGGTTTAGTCCTGGTTTAGACCTGGTTTTAGTTCTGGTTTAGTTTCTGGTTTAGTCCTGGTTTAGTCCTGGTTTAGACCTGGTTTAGTCCTGGTTTAGTCCTGGTTTTAGTTCTGGTTTAGTTCTGGTTTAGTCCTGGTTTAGTCCTGGACTGGTTTAGTCCTGGTTTAGTCCTGGACTGGATTAGTCCTGGTTTTAGTCTTGGTGTTAGTTCTGGTTTAGAGGCTCACAGGAGGAAGCGCGGTTTACGCAGCTACGCGAGAAAACGTATGCGGCTCACGGGAGCACGTCGGTGTCCGCGCAGTAACTACGGAAGGAAACGTGGTCCGCGCTTTCTCAGGTTAATGACGATGATGAATGTGTGTGTGTGTGTGTGTTTTGTGTGTGTGTGTGTTTGTGTGTGTGTTTGTGTGTGTTTGTGTGTGTGTGTGTGTGTGTGTGTGTGTGTGTTTGTGTGTGTGTTGTGTGTGTGTGTATAGGACAGTAGTGCAGACATCATGAGTCTATGCAGGTTGTTTTCAGGTGATATTATATTTGTTATTTTTCTTTTATATTTTACGTCGGGAGAATAATTTCCAAGACACGAATGTGTTTTTACCTGTGCGATGCTGACTCTGTTCTACTGGCTCTTCCACCTCGTCCATTGTGCGACTGACGCCGCCAACGTTACCATAACGTTGACATCGCTCTTCCTGCGCGCGTTTTGTGTGGGTTTCCGGCAATGAGTGGAATTACCGAAATAAAAAAATTTATAAATGTGTTTTTGTGTGTGTGTTGTTGTCCCAGCAACACATAAAAACAGATTTTATAATAAAGCAACTCGCATACAGAAACAGTAAAGTTAGAGATTAAAAATTAGATTAACGTAATTAAAAAACATAACGCGCTAAATATGACTGTAATTAATTAATCGCAATTAACGCGATAATTTGACACCCCTAATTATAACATGGCCAAAAGTTTACGTAATATAGGACATTTAAAAAAAGAAATTATGACATTATGAAATCAATTAGTAAATAAGAAGTAATAAAAAAACACCAGCATGATAACGTAGGTCCATAAACATGAACTGTCTACATTTATGACATTTTTAACATTCCTTACTCGCCTTACTCATTATCCCTATGCTAATTCCCACTAAAACAGTAATGGATTTCATCAGTTTTCAGCAACGAGGCATCACAGTGGGAAGGTGGACCTGTCTCCTGACTCCAGTAATAATAAATACACTTGTGCTGTAATCAAAGCGGGGCTCTCCGCAGGAAGCCGCATGGCACCACCACTCTTCTTTAATTAGTCCAAAAACTGTTCGCTGTCACCGCAACTCTACGTCTGCGGGACCAACCCAGAGTCTGGTTTTTACTTATTAAGGAAATCAGGTCAGGATCTACATACGGAGAAGGAATCCAGACCGAAATATGCAATTAGGAACACGCGTGGAGAGCTTCTTTCTAACGAGATGGTTCAACACGTAATCACAATGCATATGTTTGTCAGTATTGGTGATTAAGATCGTGTTATCTTGGATGTGATTAAAAGTTTGGCATCCCTGGTGTCTTTATAACGACCAAAATGAAACCAGGAATGGAGAGAAGGCTGAACGATAATGGAAAGGTCGCAGAAATAGTATTCAAATGTGCAAAAAGACAATGATCTGCAATGTTCTCGCTGTAATTACAACCTTAAAAATGCCTTAAGGAATTTACCGGCGGCTTAATGATCTTTATATAGAACAGTCTAACATCTACACGAATTAAAATACTCAGTGCAGACCAAGAATCTAAATTAAAAGGTGCTGTACTAGATTTAGATTTTCTTGAAAACGTGAAAAACATGAGTAGTTCATTTAAAAAAAGTTTGCAGTGGTCCAAAGTTCTTCCTCTCTTACTGTTTCCTAGTGTTGTAGTCAAGACCGCACTAATCGAGACCAAGACCAGTCCAAGACCACAGGATCCCGAGACCAGGGCAAGGCCAAGACCTCTGCGAGTCGAGACCGAGACAAGACCGAGACTTTTAAAGATCAAAATCGAGACCACGATCCATTGAGACCAAATCAAGATCATCTTTGTCATTTCTTACATTTAGTTGTGTTTTACAGTTATTTTGGCACAAATATATCAGTGTTTTTTTTATAAATCTGTCTCCATTTGATCGGATTAATGTTCATTTGGGTTTAAATTAATCCAAGAAAATTCTCACCGACAGTTTGTAGACCTCTTCTTTATTCCTGCTTCCACTGGCACTTTACAGAAAACAACTGCAAAGTGAAATCGGGTGGGTTTTTTCAAGTTCATAACATTTACAGTTACACGATCTTACTGGTTTTGTAGTGATATTTAGCCTCTGCACATTTACCGGCCGTAGTGAAATATGATCGCAAGTGTCAGACCTCGAGTCCGAGACAAGACCGAGACCAAGCACCTTCAAGATCGAGACAAGGCCCAAGCCAAATGCGCTCGAGTCCAAGACGAGACCAAGAATGTAAAAAAGCAGTACCGAGGCTGGTCTCAAGACTAAGACACAACCTTATGCTTTCTCAGCGTCCTAATTATTCACCATGATTATACCATGTTTATACAAAGATTTTACAACTCTCTAAAGCACTTTATATTTACGCAAATGGCACCCAGCAGATATACAGTACTTTTACCATGAGATCTACCTATACCATATATTCTTAGTAGGGCAAGACAGATTTTTGCTCAAATTCTTGGAAAGAAATTGAGGTTGGAATTGTGATGGTTTATTCAAATGTCCTTCACCTAAAGTTTTAAGTTTGGATAAGCTACAGGGTTCAATAGTATTTATTAGGGATGTAACGGTTCATGTATTCGGGTACAGGAGACTTGGCTCTTGAATATTCACGAGGGAACTTGTCCGTGATTGGAGCAGTGAGTGTGTATACATGCACATCAATAACCCGGTTATGATCGGGTTTTTTGAGTATCCTTTTTTCTTGATGGTGCATGTTATACGCAGTAACCCGGTTATGGCAGTATCCCGGTTATTAGAAACCGGGTTACTTGTGGCAATGTAAACGCAGTATCCCGGTTACTGCAACATAAAGTTGAGTCGCATGTGTCCAAAAGACACTTTCCAGCCTTTCACCACAACAGTAGTCACATAATAAATTGACCAACATAAATAAAGTGACCAAACGAGTGAAATGACTGTAAAATAAAGAGCTGCGCTAAACCTGCACATGTACAATCTGCACTCGTACGACCTGCACTCGTGTGACGCTGAAAAACTAAAACATGAACTATCTCCTATATACAACACACGCACAGAACACACTTACCATCATTAGTGCCTCTTCTGTCACAGAAATAACACACATAATCCACAGAGTCGTGTCATTTAGTCCAAAAGAAACTGATCGCATCAGCGGCGCAAGGAGCGAGTTGTTTTTATCGCCGCTAACAGTTTATGCTAATTAGCCTACGGTCTTAAGTTTCGTTTCTGTAAAACGTAAACAAATGTGATCAGAGCTGAATTATCTGATCAAACGGGCTGATGTGTCTATAGTGTTTATGGTTTATATGTTGTAAAGTTGAGTTTATTTATGCAGAAGATTTTAATGAAGAATCTGCACAGTGGATTGTGGGAGATCTCGTAGCTCCTTAGCTTCTTATGCTAAAGGAGCTCACGGTTTGTATTTTTCCTGGTTTATGAAATTGATTTAAGTTATTTTTTGCGTCTGCGCATTTGTAAGATTATGTCAAGAAACCGGGATACTCCATTTGATCATGTATACACGGATATGAGTGTCCCGGTTTCTCAGTGCTCATGTAAACGCAGT